>NC_139668.1:3230000-3272500 GCF_951799395.1 Argentina silus
CTCTCTCTCTCTCTCTCTCCCTCTCTCTATCTCTCTCTCTCCCCACTGTCTCTATCCCCCCCTCCTCCCCCCCTCTTTCCTCTCTCTCCTAAGAGGCTCATGGACACAGTGTTTATCTTCATCTGTCCTAATTCATCTCATCATAAGGCTCTTTATGGTTGGCTACGACTCAGACACTGTCAATCCCAGACACACACATAATCATATCTATTGTGTGTTCAGGCAAGTGCTGAATTGGCAACATTTTTGTTGTGCTCTGAACAGTGATACAGATAAAGCTTTAGATTAGAGTTAGAAAAATGATGTATGTGTCGAAGTTTGGTGGAAGAAGTGTTTACCATTCACGCCAATGAACAAACTGCTGCATTAAAAAAAAAAAAAAAAAAAACATTCAAGAAAAGAACAAAGGATTTCCAGTTGGGTAAAAAAAAAAAGAAGGCAAATGGAGAGAGCTGGGAAAAAAAGAGACAGAACGAGCAAGAACCAGAATGGAGAGATTCTCTCTGCTTGAGTCACCTGCAGCCAGTGTCTGAATGAAGCACGGTTAATTTGTGAACAAACCCTCCATTAGTGAGATGAGGTGTGGGGAGGCAGAGCAGAGCAGAGTAGAATATGCATGCCTTTATTACAAGGGGTTCTGATGGCAGCATGAGGAATGGGAGGAGGAGGAGGACGAAGAGGAGGAGGGATGAGGGTTTTTTCTTCTTTATACAGGAACATACTTTACGTATATTCCTTATTCTGCCCCCAGAGGTAAATATTCCCAGGCTGCAACAGTTGGCATACCCTCCACCACACACACACACACACACACACACACACACACACACACACACACACACACACACACACACACACACACACACACACACACAAATGGAAAAGTACACATAGACATGTATAGAACATTGTAACCTTGTCCCCAGGCTGTTAAGCAGCGCACATATAAGCCTGGAATAATAACTCAAACCTTGCCTTAGTGGGAGTGAATTTACTTAGTGAAGCATTTGTTATTATTTGATTTCAGCAAATCGCACAGCTACAAGGCGCAGCTCCGAATCAGACGTGTGGTGCGCAAGAACTGTTGGAAAGTGCTGTGGGATTGATGCGAGATAAGGATTGATGTGAGGTAAAGCCGATGTCTTATGCGCCGTCCGTTTTCAACACTCTTTCTATTGGCTTAACGAAGGCCAAGTTTGGTCCACCAGACCTTTAACGCATTTGGGCGGAAGTGTCTGGGAACGAGACTAAGAACATTGGATTCCCCGTCATGTTTTTAAATTGGGAACATTTTCAATAATGTATAGATAACACATTTGTATTCCGACAAGGGGTAAAGTAAGCATTTAATGTGAGTATGGACTAGACTCTCGTCTAGGACTTTTCTGTTATAGTTTGATTTAGTGTAAACATTGTCTGAAACCAGGAAGACACCCTGAGTTCTTTCGTTAAATATAAATAACTTTATTTTACCTTAACCTTGGGTTATGTTATTTCCCTATCCCTTAGCGAGCTGGGTTCGTAACAGTAGGCTATCAGTAATGGCTAAGGCTCCCTATTTGGACTGGTAGATCTCGGCAGACTGACGACTTTAAAAGTAGATCTTGGTTCAAAAAAGGTTGAACACCCCTGGACTCGAGGGTAAATAAGTCAGTGAAGAGGCATATTGTACAGTATGTAATCTCTAAGTGAATTAGACGAATATTAATCAAAGTTACATAAATTGACTGATGTCTACGGAACTGTCAGTAGAGTTCAGTAAACATTTCTTGAAGTAAGGTAGAGCGAAAAACTGTTTCTGGGTTTAACCCAAGGTTGTCAGTCCTGTGTAGTGCTGCACCATATTGCTGGAGACAGCAGACAGACCTTGTAATGGCATCAGGGTATCAGTGGGACTCCGCTGCTATGCCCTCCAGCAAAACTCCTTACCTCTCCTGCTCTGGTAAACACCCAGGTGTATACACACTCTCCTCTCTCCTCTCTCCTCTCTCACTCTCTTCTCCCACTCTCCCCTCTCTGACAGGTTCACTTCGCAGCCAGATTGGGGGAGTGACCCAGAGGAACAAATCACTCTCACACGCATGTATGGGCATGCGAGTGCATGCACGCACACACATACATACACACACACGCACGCACGCACGCACGCACGCGCGCGCGCACACACACACACGCACGCGCGCACACACACACACACACACACACACACACACACACAGGCCCCCCTAAGTTACACCAAAAGTATTGGAAATGGTAGACTTAGGAGGACAAACTTCAGACATAGATTTTTATTTCAAAACTGGCAATAGAGATAGGAAGAGAGAAGAGAGGTAGAGAGAAAGAGAGAAGGGAGATAGAGAGTATCTGTGTGTGTGTGTGTGTGTGTGTGTGTGTGTGTGTAAAGGAGTTCAAGAGTTCAAGCGCAAAACTTTGTGTAATGTAGATATATATTTTTCAAATCGATTAATGTCTGAGTAAATGTCCAATTAATCTGCTTTATGATATCAGTTTCAGAGCTTTGCAGCATGAAATATGCATGAGTGATCCTTCAGACGGCCCTGTGTTTAACTATTCTTTTCATCCCGAGCCCTGAGGAAGAGTATCAGATTGGACCGGAGTTTGTGTGTGTGTGCGTGTGTGTGTATGTGTGTTAAACTCCCAGCCTCCCACTATGAAGAGCTCTCTCTGGGAGATGAGCAAAGAAGGGAATTATTGCCTGGACACACACACACACACACACACACACACACACACACACACACACACACACACACACACACACAAAACACCACTAACACCACTACCACCACCACCACCACCACCACATATACACCTACCACCGTCTCGAGCACAATAGTAATTACAGTACAACCATACTCTTCTATAGTCAGACATGCATAAACACTCCCATACACAGACTACGCCTTCGCCCCAAGGCTCCGGCTGGCTGATCCATTGATCCTGACTTCATCCAAAGCCAATAACGGGAGAAGATCCAGAGGCCATGTGTAGGCAGGATAATCATTGTGTTTAGTTACACCACACGTCTATTTCCCTGGAGGGCTCTGTTCTATGGATTAAGGTGTGTGTGTGTGTGTGTGTGTGTGTGTGTGTGTGTGTGTGTGTGTGTGTGTGTGTGTGTGTGTGTGTGTGTGTATGTTTGTGTGTGTGTGTGTGTGTGTGTGTGTGTGTGTGTGTGTGTGTGTGTGTGTGTGTGTGTGTGTGTGTGTGTGTGTGTGTGTTGACATCACCACTGCTCTCTGATGCTATACTCTCACAGTGCTGTGGAGTGGAGTGGGGTGAGACTGCGACTGGTCCGCTGTCCTGAGACCAGTGGCTATGTGTATGCCAAAGCCTTCTACTACCACTACTGGCTCTACCCCTAGTAAGAGAGAGAGAGAGAGAGAGAGAGAGAGAGAGAGAGAGAGAGAGACAGAGTGAGCTAAAGAGAGAGATAAAGAGATAGAGACATAGAGAGAGAGAGAGAGACAGAGAGACAGAGTGAGCTAAAGAGACATAGACAGAGAGAGAGAGAGAGAGAGAGAGACAGAGAGAATGAGCTAAAGAGAGAGAGAGAGACAGAGAGAGAGAGGGGGAAAGGGAGGGCTAAAGAAAAGCATGTGATATGTATGTTTTACTGCAAGTCATATGGAAAAGATGGATTGGACTGTACTGATTCATTGAATTAGTTGAGTTTATTTACATAGGTTACAGTTGGTGCCCACAGTAATGGAAACCCTTATCTCGTGTGATGGTGTTTGCATCTATCCTACCTCATCTGGCTTTGCTTACTGTTCTGTTCACTTTTTTCTACCGTCTAGTTCTACTTGGCTCCGGGGTCCACCGAGAGGTAAACAGGCCCTCTGTTGGAAATGGGAAGGCGACCATTCATGGTTGATAGTCCATGGAAATGGGCTGTGGGAGAGCGCTGGAACGAGATGGGAATTTCAGAGGCCTTGCTCACAGCTTCCCTACAGGAATTCTGTATCTGGCATGTGGCCTCTTTATCATCGTTCAACGCGGAGGAAACCTCAGAGTCATTACACCCAGTTAGTCAGGAGCATCCACTAGAGGTCCTGACACCATTTCAAAACAAATTCCCTAATTCCCTATTTTGATGAAGATGTTTCCTTTGAATAATAAATTAGGCCCCTAAAAACAAAAATCCCTATGAATCCCTGTGATATTTCCAAAATCACAGACTTCTCTTCAAGAAATTGACTTTGAAGTTGAAATTGTTCTGCTAATGACCTCAAAATGGTGACAGCTGCCCTTTAGCGTTAACTGACTGGATAACAGTGCTTCACTTTTCCAATATCCCTCTCACACCTGTGGCTGGCATGGCTGTGCACTGTCCTCAAGGCCCCAGGCAGGACCACTGGTTGGCCAAGAGGTTTAATATCGGCCACCCAGCTGCCTCAAGGAGGGATGACAAGAGGAGAGGAGGGGTTGTGGGGGTGATGAAATGTTTGTACGGGGGTAATAATAAACAGATGATTGGATGGGGTGAAGGTGCCGGGTGAGGACAGAGGAAGGAGGGGGAATGTCTTCAAAGGCCCTGCATAAACAAGAGCGGGACTTAAATATTCATAACCTGGGAGTCGGCCGGCCCATCCCTTTCATCTCCACCAGGGAGAGCGAGCCAGAGATTAGGAAAAGGAAAGAGAGAGAGATGAAGAGGAGAGGGGGAGAAAAGAAAGTTTGGCATTAACTTTGAGTATTGAGTGATTTCAGGCTCAATTACACAACTGATGAAAGCCTGAGCTTTATGATGTAGCTTTTGCCCTCGTTTTTTCGTTTCTTTATCTCTCCGTCCCTTTCAGCCTCCTCTTTCACATCCCCTCCCTCTCTCTCTCTCTAAAACTCTTGCCTCCTCCTTCTTTTGTATGCATTTTATCCTCTCTCTATCTGTCTCTGTTCATCTTCCCTTCCCTGTCCTCTCGTCTGAGCTACCTCTTCCTCTGGTAAGCAGCAGGGGTCATGGTGATGGCATAGCTGTGTCAGAGCCAATAAGGACAACGGATGGACAATGAATGGGGTGACGAGGGGGGGAGAGAGACGGAGAAGGGGGGAACACAAGGGCACTGGAGCTCTGAAGAAAGACAAGCTCAGCTGGACGGGGGCCAGACAAATGTGGTTCTGTGGTAGTCTAAAGCAACAAGTACAACTGGGGTAAGACCCATTTAACGCAAGATACTGTACTGTAGTTCAGTCTAAAACACTATGTAAACCTGTCTCTCACTGATTTACTAGATATAATAACTTTTCGAGTTATAACTGCAGGCTATATCCAATATCAGGAGGTCCCTCCGCACGGCATCATTTAGCCTCCGTCTGAAAGTTTGATGACACACATCAGCCGAGATAATAATCTTCCTTCAAAGGTTCCTTTGTTCTCGCTGAGCTGAGGGCTCTCTCTCCCAGTAGAGAAAGGGGAATTACAGTATAAGAATGTCCGGTGTAGACTGGACCAGGAATGACAACTCTATCCCCTTAGATCAAAGATCACTTAACAGGAACAGCCCACAGGAAGAGAGGATGCAGAAACTACCACAGGCCAGGAGCTGACAGTACACGCAAGGGGGTATTAGTTCAGCCAGGTACAATACTTGCAATCCTGTCCAGTCTTTATAGAGGCACACAATGATGGGAAGGTGACAAATAACTTTGAACATCTCAAATCTATCTGATGTCTGTACAGCGTTGCGGTCTGACCTTCGTCGGATCATGTCCTGTCAAGGTGCGCGATCTCTGATTGATTGATTCATGTTTGTATTCCATCCTATCCCTGGACAGCGATATGATCTTTATGTGGTTATTTCGTCTCTGGTTATTACATCTCTGGTTATTACATGGTACAGTCCTCTTTATTACATCTGTGTCATAAGAGTATTCGATCACTGCCGCGCTGCTTGACAGTTGGAGCTCGTGTGTCATAGTCTGGAGCTCCGCATTGTCATCGACAAATGGATTGAAGTCGTGCAAGGCGGCAGGGTTGCACTTGATGATCAAACTCCTCTACTTGGAAGTTCATAGGTCAAGGGTCAGGGACAAAATATTTCTCTTTAGGTGTGCTTCCAATGGCATTTCGTTGTCTCTGTACTTGTACTCTGCACAATGACAATAAAGTTGAATCTAATCTAATCTAATCTAATCCCTGATCCATCCGTCATTCCCTCCCTCCAAACAGAAGGGAGTCCCTGTTCCTAAAACCAAATGTGATTCCCCTCACGTCTAATCTCCCCTCATTCCTGCAACAGAGATTACGGAGGACCGGGAGACACAAGCGACCTAATGACGTTTCTCGCTCTCTGTCTGTTACGTAAATGTGATTGGTGAAGGCTGGCAGGCTGGGATGAGTGCTATGTTTACATCACAAAGCCACAGTGTGGAGTCTTGCCATATTTCTTGGCCTTTGTCCTCCCTGCCTTGTCAGGATGGTGTGTCGGTTCTACAGGCAACACCTGGTGGTGTTGGAGAATCATCTATAGTGCTGATGACAGTATATTTACAGTACAGTATCACTGAACAGAAAGAGGAGTGAAGGCTTGTTCTGTGGAGATAGTCACTCTCATGACTGATGGCCATGCCCTAACAGAGGGTCAAGTGGCCTTCTAAAACTAGGCGTCCCTTGACTGTAGCGGGTGGATGAATTTCGAAGGAAAAGGAGGGGCTGTTGATTTGGCCAGGGCTACTGTGGCGTGGCATAAATAAAGATTTTGTGCCTACACAGCTACATGGCCCCCGGCTTAAGCAACACAAGTTGGCAAGCCATACATACGGAGAAGGACAAACAATAGAGGCAGGAGAGTAAACAGATAAATGAACAGAAAGTGGATAGAAATGGTTTAAAACAAAGGGGCGAAAGGATAAGACAGCGAGTTATGGGAGTGAGGGAGAGGAGGGGCTCTGTTAAGAGGCTGTCTAAAAATAAACCCCTTTCTATCTTCTGGGGATTGTGATCCAGTGAGTTAGGAGAGTATGGATGTGCTTGAATGTGTCCAGATATTTTTTTAGTGAGACCCATCAGATCGAGGTATTTTTATACTACTTAGCACTAGCAAAACACCTGATCCACAATCCCTATCAATCAGTATGACAAAATGACAGTGTTAACATAACAGTAGGTTTAAAAATACCACATGTAAAGAACGAATATCTAGAAAAGAAGGGATTCCTCTGCTCTCTGTCTGTCTTTAGGCTTAATGTGGGGTAAATGAGGTGGGGGAAAAGAGGATGCTCTTTGTTTCAGGGTTTGGGAAGATTACGTTTCTGACATTTGAGAGGGCTTTTAGCTTGATTGTTTAATTATCTCTCCAATACAATATTTCTGTCTTTTCTCTCTACCTTTCACAAACACACACATGGTCCAAAAACAGACAGACACACTCATCAATAGACACATGCAGATATGTAGTTATTGATTCGGTCTATTGTCGTGATTTCATGACAAACTGCTACTCAATTTCCTTGGTCTGAAAAGATCCCAAGTGGCTGTATGGCTGTATGAATGTATATAAGGCTAATTTGTTCTGCTTCATGAATGTAATGGCAGCCAAGCTGAGATTTAACTGTCTTACTGTACAGTTCTACAGTTCTAAAGGCCCCAGTAGCCCCATTTCCACAGCGGTGCCAATGTGTGCAACACCACAGTCACTCCCGGGCTTCAGACTTTTTGGTGCTTAAGACGCATTCTTTTAACCCTCTGGTCCTCATCAGGCCAAATGGGGCTAGGGCGCGGATTTTAGGGCGAGAGTTTCTTAACACCCAAGTGCTTTAGTTGGTGAGCGAACATGGTAGGTAGCGAGCATAATAAAAGCTATAGCTAACTGTAGCTACACAATCAAATTCATTTTTAATAGTGCTTTTTTAAAAGTAAAATTGTCACAAAGTGTTACCGTAACCTGTTGGTCTACCTGGAGGCTATTTGAGATGTGCTAGTGTCTTAGTAGCTCGCCACCACAGAAACTGCAGAATGTAAACAAACTGAAAATCATACTATGGTGCAGGATTTGAAAGCCCAGCTTTGGACATTAAAACAGGCCTGTCCAAGAGTGCTCTGAGCACAGGCTGGATGCTATAATTCCAGTTATAGTAATAATTGTGTATAACCATAATTGCATTTATTAAAGATCACAATGCAGAGTAATATGTATGTACAACCAAGGTTAGTCTGGAAGACATTCATGTGTGGTTGGCTGCTGGGGGGAGAGAAAAAGGGGCGCTTGGGTATCCACAGTGGAATCATGGGATCGGAATGTTGAGAAACTGGAAGATGGTCCAATAAAGACACTTATATGGCCTGGCCATACTATGGTATGGAATGTATAGGAAGCTTAGGTCCGGAAATATTTGGACAGTGACACAATTTCCATAATTTTGGCTCTGTACGCCACCACAGTGGATTTGAAATGAAACAATCCAGATGCAATTGAAGTGCAGACTTTCAGCTTTAATTCAAGGGGTTGAACAAAAATATCATATGAAACGTTTAGGAATTGCAACCATTTTTATACACAGTCCCCTATTTTCAGGGGCTCAAATGTAATTGGACAAATTAACATAATCATAAATAAAATGTTCATTTTTAATACTTTGCAGAATCCTTTGCAGGCGATGACTGCCTGAAGCCATGGACATCACCGAATGCTGGGTTTTCCTCTTTGTGATGCTTTGCCAGGCCTTTACTGCAGCTGTCTTCAGTTTGTTGGTCTTTCTGCCTTTAGTTTTGTCTTCAGCAAGTGAAATGCATGCTCGATCAGGTTGAGATCAGGTGATTGACTTAGTCATTGCAGAATATTTAACTTCTTTGCCTTGAAAAACTCCTGGGTTGCTTTCGCAGTATGTTTTGGGTCATTGTCCATCTGTACTGTGAATCAACCGTCCAATCAACTTTGCTGAATTTGGCTGAATCTGAGCAGACAGTATATCCCTAAACACTTCAGAATTCATCTGGCTGCTTCTGTCTTCTGTCACATCATCAATAAACACTAGTGATCCAGTGCCATTGGAAGCCATGCATGCCCATGCCATCACACTGCCTCCACCGTGTTTTATAGATGATGTGGTATGCTTCGGACCATGAGCAGTTCTCCATACTTTTTTCTTCCCATCATGCTGGTACAGGTTGATCGTAGTTTCATCTGTCCAAAGAATGCTGTTCCAGAACAGGGCTGGCTTTTGGCAGTCTAATCTGGCCTTTCTATTCTTGAGGCTTATGAATGGTTTGTACCTTGTAGTGAACCCTCTGTATTTGCTCTCGTGAAGTGTTCTCTTTATGGTAGACTTGGATAATGATATGCCTGGAGAGTGTTCTTCACTTGGCTAGATGTTATGAAGGGGTTTTTCTTTACCATGTGAAGGATCCTGCGATCATCCACCACTGTTGTCTTCCGTGGACATTCAGGCCTTTTTGTGTTGCCAAGCTCACCAGTGTGTTCTTTTTCTATCAGAATGTCTCAAATTATTGATTTGGCCACTCCTAATGTTGCCGCTATCTCTCTGATGGATTTTTTAGTTTTTGCAGCCTAAGGATGGCCTGTTTAACTTGCATTGATAGCTCCTTTGACCGCATGTTGTGCGTTCACAGCAACAGCTTCCAAATGCAAATGCCACACTTGGAATCAACTCAGACCTTTTACCTGCTTAATTGATAAAGAAATAACAAAGGAATAGTCCACACCTGTCCATGAAACTGCTTTTGAGTGAATTGTCCAATTACTTTTGGTCCCTTGAAAAAGAGGGGGTTACATATTAAAGAGCTGTATTCATTATATAACTATAACTTGAACATATTTTGGTAGACAGCTAAAATAACATGGTTAATAATGGTTACCTCTTAGAGAGAGACACTATTGTACTCCTGCAAGCTTGTATTAAAACGTATTATTAATCATTGTACATGTCTTCATTCACTGAATTTTGGGAAGAAATGATTATTTTCCTCCACACTAGCACTAGGATGCCATTGCCAATACTGGAAATGCACAACTCATGATGCCTAACCGTAACTGCTATATAGGCCACATCTGTGCATTAGCATGCGAAGTAGCCTTCTTAGCCCAAGGCTGTGGGATATGGGCCATGGTTATGCTAACTCTAACTGGCATGATAGGGGGGGTGGTGTTCAAATATAAATACCCAGCTGTCACACAATCTCTTCCACCCCAATTTCAATGAATCCGTGTCTCTATTTTTGCCCTGGCATGCTAGCACTTAACACTCTTTATTTATTTAGGAGGGTAAAGGTGGGCTGTTTGGAGAGAGATCGGGTGGCGGTGTGGATGATGTATGCGCTGCTTTTTGGCCCTCTGGTGTTGACCTTGAGTTATGCAGCTCTTGCGTCCACTCATGCTAATTACTGAACCACACACTCCAGCACACACACACTTTAGCTCCTGCAGTGACACAGAATGCTGACTATTGAGAAAACAATGCAGCAGGACCCCACAAACACACAGATTGAACTCACCTTCTGTCCATTCATCCTCTCTAAGAATACCAGGAGAAAAAAACGTTTGCCATATCCGGAAAGTGTGGATTACAGCTGGGGGAGGGAGACACAGACAGGGTGGGTGTGAATTGGCTCTCATAAGTACTGCTGTGTGAAGCGTGGAGCCACTCATGTAAATGTATTCCTTGTTTATTTTATGCCACAGTCTTGTGAAAAACAAATGAGGACATTACTTTGCCATTCTTACTGAAACGTTCGCGCACATAAAAGCCGAATCGGATCTGTTTCCAGAGATGTGGGAGCACACACACACACACACACACACACACACACACACACACACACACACACACACACACACACACACACACAGACACCTTTCTCTTCCACCATCAGCCCTTTGTGTCCCTTGTGTATTAATCTGTGATTCTAAAGATGTGATTTTATGGTGCCTTTCATGAAATATTCATGTGCTGGCAGCCAGCGCGTCCTGCTGCGCTGATCACCAGGTAGGATGAATACCATTAGAATGGTTTCACACATGAGCAGCGCCATCATGGCTATTTATTACCAGCCTCCCCTCTACCTCCATCAAGCGCCTCTATTGTCAACACCGCCTCGACACTGTTTATTTATCAATCGCCTTTTTGGCATCGAGGCATTTTTTGGCTGTGCGCCGCCGATGCAAATTCGTAGGTGAAGTTAATGTCTGTATATTTTACCTTCCCCTCTCCATCCCGCTCCCAGGACTGATGCCTAACACAAACGCTGGGAGCCATTTCAGGATTTCAACGGGATTGGAGGAAAAGTGTTTTGTCTTTGTGTGCCTTTTGCCGCCACTCTGTGTTAATGGAAATTGCTATTGATGCCATTGCTGCACCGGAGGGTCTGACTCGGATCGCTTGCATTAATGCGACGCGCTATTACGCGTCCCCTCAGGGCTTTCCATAAAAATGCAAAGTTATTTGGTGGTTGCATGTCACCTGTCATTCTCCTGGTCACTCAGGAAGACGTGGCTAAAGGTCGCCACAAAGGCCAGACTCATCAAGCAGAACAACCACCACCCTGCCAAACAGAAACCTCATCATTTCAAGGGGCATCTCCTGACTCTTTCTATCCACTAGGGATTGAGATCATGTAAAATTGGAGGAGAGTCCAGCCTTCTCTCTGTTTTTTAGGGCTGACAGTATGTTTGTTGACTTTTTCTTATCGCATGCCCTTTTGTTTCCCATACTGCAGTTTTTATGAATTGTGTATAATTGGACAAATGGAATAAGAAACATGTGTGCTGTATATATATTATGTGTGTGCAGGGGATTCTCTATGTTTCCTTCTGTGTGTGTGGCTAGTGTGTGTGTGTGTGTGTTTGTGTGTGTGTGTACTGTATGTGGGTGTGGGTATGTGTGGTTATGTCCATATGTCAGTCTGTGCGTGTGTGTGTGTGTGTGTGTGTGTGTGTACACGCGCACAGTGATGAGTCCTCATCCCAACTCTGCCTTGTCGAAGCTTCGCAACCAAGTCCCATACCACCATGACATTTCGAAATATTTTCAACCATTTCCAAGTCATGGGGTTTCTTTTCAATATTCTTCGTGCTCAAATACCCCCTCAAATAAATTGTACCAGACTACAGACTGGTTACTGAAGCAACAGATAAGCCATATGAAAGGGGTTTTGCAGGAAACTACTTGGTAGAATTAGTTACATATGCTGTCTGAATCGTTGATCACCACATACAAATGCCAATGTTTGTCTCAAGGAGCATACCTACCTATGTTCCCCCCTGATTCCTCAACGTTTATGAGTCTTTGATAGCCTCTCTGTCTTTTCCCTCCAACATGAAACTGACAACAACACATCAATCTCTATTCTACTAATGCGATGGCAGCTAACAGCCTGAGAGACAACAACCAATCGATATTTAGAATACATTCTCCAGTTCAGGTCAGGAAACTCATGTCAGTTTAACCATTTATTTCATGAAAATGCTAATACATTTAAGCTTGGTGTAATTGGATGGCTCCGCTCTGTAGAGCTCCCTGCCTGGAGTTAAACATACAAGTATACAATATGGCAGGGAGCTCATGGCTTATCGAACCCCCCGTAGGTAGGCTACATACAGAGCGACCGAGCGGGTGGAGACTGGAGGGGGTGGGGGGGTCAACCACAGGAAACTTACTCTCACAGCCAGTGCAATATTCACAACTGAGAATGCTATGGGGGAGCATTAACGAGGCTGCTTTTAAGCCTCTGTCCCCTTGAACATGGTTTGGTGATGGATGTTTTTGCATACAGTGCCTTCGCAAAGTATTCAGACCCCTTCACTTTTTCCACATTTTGTTGTGTTATAGTCAATTTAAAATGGATTAAATTAAAGAATTTGCCATCAATCCACACACAATACCCCAGAATGACAAAGCGAAAACAAGTTTTTTGAAATTTCAGTAAATTTATTAAAATTGAAATACAGAAATACTTCATGTACATAAGTATTCATACCCTTTGCTATGACACTCTTAAAATTAGCTAAAGTGTAAAAATGTCATCAACAATAAGTTGAATTGAGTCCATCTTAATGCAAGGATAATAGTTCATCAGGTTGTCATTGCAAACTGAGCAAATGGAGAGGAACAAAACTGCTCAGGAATGCGATCCTGAGGCCTGGGGAGACTTACAAAACTTGAATGGTGGAGAGGAAAAAGCATAGTCGATGGGACATCACCTCAGTCACTCTACAAAATTGGTCTATAACCAATTGACCAAAAAGAACCCCTTAATGGAAAATAATCTATGTCATATCCAACAATTTGCAACAATGAATTCAAGTGATACATCAAAGAAAGTGGCTGGAAATGTGTTTATTTGGTTTTAATACAAAGCATTAAGTTTAGTGCAAATTCAGCGCATGCAATGCAGTTTCTGCACCATCTCTCGTTTAAGGAATAGTGGTAGCTGCATTAAGTTATGGGTATGTTTGTCACCGGAGAGAAAATTAAAATTTGTAGTGACATCCTAATCTACACAGTGTGTAATTGATTCCTATAGACCCTATAAATACAAAGATATTAATTCCAAAATTACATGACCTATTATCCTTGCATTAAGATGGACTCAATTCAACTTATTGAGTGATTTGTTGATGGCATTTTTGCATTTTGGCTAATTTTAAGAGCAAAGGGTCTGAATACTTATGTACATGAGGTATTTCTGTATTTCAATTTTAATAAATTTACTGAAATTTCAAAAAATGTGTTTTTGCTTTGTCATTCTGGGGTATTGTGTGTGGATTGATGGCAAATTCTTTTAATTTAATCCATTTTAAATTGAGTCTATAACACAACAAAATGTGGAAAAAGTGAAGGGGTCTGAATACTTTCCGAAGGCACTGTACATGTGAACCAGCTGTCCTGTCACCTGACAGACAGCTGCTACGTTGACTTAAGAGTGCCCTCCAGAACTCACTCTATACTCAACGCAGGTTGTTCTGACACCGAAAGGAGGGATGTGGATATACATCAGATGTGTGCTGCAGGCAACAATAAATATAACCGCCTGTGGTGCGACCTTCAGCTGTCATCAGCTCCATTACATACTGTATCTGGTTGTCACTCAGTACTGAATGGTAACAAAGCAAAGACAAGGCAGACATGGCTTGTTACCACATTTGAGTGATTAGCACGTGCCTGTGCTGCTTATACCAAATTTTCACATTATTGACTTGCCTCTGCAGTTTAACAACATCTCCGCTCAGGCAGACTGACTGGGGAATACTAAGCATCTAGCCAGAGTAATTGAGACAAAGCTGATATAAACAGCCATAAGTTCTAGCTATATCTCTTTCCCTGGCAACACCAAAGAGAGTGAGAGATCATCTTCTCTCCCTCCTTTGATCTGTGCAAATGAGATACTGAATAATTAGCGTGGCATGAAAGAGATATGTGTTCGCCCACTTGTCTCCAAGGGTTTGCTGAGTAAATGCCAGCAACAGAAAAGGAACATCACCCCACCTTAATAATGATGACATTACCTCTGAAGCCTCAAATGAATTCTACTCCAAAGGAATGTAAACCAGCCAACACAGAAAGTCACAGCAGTCACGCAGCTTTATCACTGGTGTGTCTCGGTGAGAGAAGTAATTATCTTTACTTCAGGTTCAATGCAGATCTTTGCTGTTGTCTAGGACCGTTAAGGTTTTATCTGTGGTATCATACTGGAAGCATTCAAATCCCGGAAATCTGAAGCCACGTCCCTCTACTGGGTAGACGTCAAGTTTCCCCGTTGACCCTCACTATAAATAGCTTACCGTTGGCCACTTTCCACATTCGCTGTTGTTGTTATTGTTTCAATAAACTTTTTAATGATTTGGAGTGTCATTATCTAAATAGTTAGCAGTCATCATCATCAATCACCTGCATTATAGTTAAAAGTTGATTGTACCCCACTGGAAAACACATTGGAAAACACCATTGGAAACCGCTCATCCGTATCCCAGTAGAGAGGTGTGGGTATGTCTATGAAAGATGATAGGGTTATCAGGTTATGATAAGTAAACTAGGAAGGAAAAACACAACAGGAATAGAGACATAATAACCTCTTGTGTTGTTTTGTCCACAGTAGCTTCACGGCCTCTGTTGTTTGAGTGATTGATCATTGAAGACCCTTGAAGAGGTGATTGTCTTCAAAGACACATTGTTCCCTGGTGAACCTTCTCCTCACAAACAACAGCAAGGTCAGGTAGGGTGATGTTAGCCACATGAGGTCTTCTAGCAGTGTTGGATCAGACAGTGTAAGCTGTCTGCCTGTCTCTGTTTGTGTAGTCTGATATCAGATACAAGCAAGTCTTTTTTTTAAGTCGCTCCGGGCTGTGAGCTGGGCTCAAACTTTCTCCAAACTGAACGATTGAAATAAAGTAGGAACTTTCTGTCTGCCAGACTCGGCTGCCCTGGTTGTGAACCCGAAAAGCTCAAATCCCATCTCTGTGGTGTAAAGAAAGGGGGAGGTGGAGAGGGAGAGGGAGGTTAGAGATGGTGAAAAGGAGCTGAGTCGTGGATAAGAAATAAGCTCATATTGCTTGAAATCTCCTTGCATGTATTTAAGGGAGGTATGTAAGGACCCATTATAAATATATGAAGGGAAAAACCCTGCCACAAAAGTTTGTGTGTGCTGCAGAATATAGGACCCGAGAGCGGTAATGGTGCAGTGATTCACATGTTATTGTATCAATATATGAGACTGTAAGGCATATAAGTCATCTGTGAATGAATGCTCCGTATATTGTGCATCAGATAAGAAAAACAGATGTTTTTTTCTAATCCCTGATATCAATCTAATCTTGAAACAGATAACTATCTTGCTTTTAAAGGGTGTTTTAATTGTTTGTAACTCAAACAACATGGTTTGTAACACAATGCCACAAAAAGTTCCAGGATATCTAGCTGTTTATATAATGTTATTGTGTAAGTGCTGCTTCTCTGCCCTCGTTTCCTTGTTCTTTCTCTCTAACGCTCCCTACTTCGAAATGTGTTTTGGGTTTTGCCAGGGCTACTACAGTATACACACTTGATAAAACCAAAACCCAACTGTATGGTCATTCAATAGTCAATCCCTTTTTTCGAACTTGAGGTGAGGATCGGGAAAATGTGACCCTGTCTAGCTGCTGAAGTCGAAAGAAAATAACTTTTTCTCTAAAATGTGACCCAACATTATTTGATACCTCAATGCAATGAATTGCAGTGTTTCTAATGTTATCATGCAGTGAAGAGCAGGAATTCACTGGATGTGTTTAGGTATCTACAGTACAGTGAGGTGCAGTCCTTATATCTAAAACATCAATGTGAAGGTCAAGTCAGCTGCTGTGAGACACAGCCTTCAAATCCGATGACATCACAAATGACAAGAAAGCCCGCTACGACCTCCGCAGAGTGATTAAGGTAGCCAAACGGGAATGCAGCAAAAAGATAGAGTCACAACTATGCAGCAACAACTCACGCAGCATGTGGCAAGGGCTACACACCATCTCAGACTTTAACCTGGCTGTGTAGCTAGTGTAGCTAGCTCTCTCCCGGACTGAATAGCTTCTCCAACGCCATCCTACCAGAGAGGACACACACCGCGGACAGCACTGCCAGCGCTCTGGTCATCACCAAAGCAGATGTGCGCAGGCAGTTTGGGCGTGTCAACATCTGCAAAGTGGCCGGACCAGACGGCATCCCAGGCCGGGTGATCAAAGTGTCTCGCAGCGCAACTGGCTCACAGACATATTCAACCTCTCCCTCTCCACAGGAATAGTCCCCTCCTGCTTCAAGTCATCCACCTTTGTCCCTGTGCCGAAGAAGAGCAAGGAAGCATGCCTAAATGACTGGCGCCCTGTTGCTCTCACTCCCATCGTGAGCAAATGCTTTGAGAGGCATGTCAAGGCCCAGATCTGCAGCATGCTCCCTCCCACCCTGGATCCTCACCAATTTGCCTACAGGCAAAACAGACGACGCCATCGCCACCGCACTCCACTCCGCCCTCACCCACCTGGAGAAGAGGAACACCTACGTGAGGATGCTGTTTGTTGACTACAGTTCAGCATTCAACACTCCCCTCCAGGCTTGACACCAAGCTGAGAAACCTAGGCCTCAACCCCGGCCTATGCAACTGGATACTGGACTTCCTGTCGGACCGACGACAGGTGGTGAGAATGGGCTCGAGAGACCTCCACCCCCCTGACCCTCAACACAGGAGCAGCCAGCCAGTACAGCCAGGAGAACAACCTCTCTCTCAACACTGACAAGACCAAGGAGCTGGTGGTGGACTTCAGGAAGAAAGGCCAGGAACAGGACCCTATCACCATCAACGGGTCCGCAGTAGAGAGGGTCAACAGCTTTAAGTTCCTTGGCGTCCATATCTCCAACGACCTCACCTGGGACGAGCACACCAATCAGGTGGTGAAAAAGGCACAGCAGCGCCTCTTTCACCTCAGGCGGCTGAGGAAATTGGTGCGGACAGCTGAGCGCATCAGTGGATGTGAGTTTCCCTTCATCCAGGACATATACAACAAACGATGTGTCAGCAAAGCCCGGAGGATCATCAGGGACCCCAGCCACCCCAATCACAGCCTGTTTGAACTGATGCCGTCCAAAAGACGGAGCCTCCTCCGGAGCCTCAGGGCCAAGACTCAGAGGCTCACCAACAGCTACTTCCGCCTGGCCATCAGGCTCGTGAACAAGCCTACTCCAGACTCATGACTTTACCCCCAGCACACCCACAGAACGGACTTCACTAGCACACAGTCACTTTAACAACCACCTCCCACACCAACGGCACAGTGCAATAATAATGACATTCCACTGACCCACTTTACTTTTTTGCTTTTACTATTTATTTATACTGCAATTGTGTCATGTCTATTGTCTTATGTGTCTCCAACATGTCTCACTTGTCTTGTACTTATGTCACTGATTGTCTTGAGCTTATTTCATTGCACTACTGCTTATTTGTATTATTTGTATTTTGCATTGTCATGGAACCAAGCCTAAGAATTTTACTCCCTGCACTTGTGTATGGGACGTAACAATAAACTTGAAACTGAAACTGAAGTCCCTTCACTCCTCCAACAACTTCTTCAAATGCAACCTTACACTTTCATCTGAAACCCTAACAGCCTCACACCCTGTCCCCTACGTAGAGTGAGCCAGCATGCCCAGTGATAAAGACCTGCCTGGGTAAACTGAGCACACTGGAGGAGTTTCATTAACAGGGGGGTCCCACGAGAGGAGTAAGGGAATAATTACCAATTAGGATAGCGTCAAGCGTTGGGGTGGGTCAGCGTGGCGGTGTGGGGGGCTAGAGGAGGGGGGTCTGAGTCCCTGTGCACCAGAGCGTTCAGGGCTCAGTGTTAGATGCAGAGCATAGTTCTAATCTAATGCTTCAGTCGCTCGCTGGGATCCCTTGTCAGTTTTGTCAGCTAATTATAAAGTAGCAGACACATTCACCCTTCTTCCCCTCCTCTCCTCCTACAGTACCCTCCCACCCTTTATTTAATTTCTCTTCCTCTTCCTCTCCTCCCATCTTGACCTCTTCTCTTTCGCTCTGTTTGTTATGAGTGCATATTTGAATTGTGATTAACATTATCTGGCATTATCAAACCAGGAAGTGAAAACTGATCGGTGATGCCATCAAATCGCTTCCACAAGTGCTACGATTTATTGGCATATCTACAGGAATTCACAATTTAGGAACACTAACATGAGGTTGAATGATTAAACCTTCTGTTGCAGTTGCGAAATTGTAAATTCCTGTAGCTATTCCAATGAATCGTAGCACTTTGGTGGCATTACAGATCTGTCATCCACCCAACCCCCCCTCCACAATGAAGTGGAATCTCATCTCATCTCATCTCATCTCATCTCATCTCATCTCATCTCATCTTATCTCATCTCATCTCATCTCATCTTGTGGTGAAAGTCCCCCATACAGCCCCATGATGACATCAGGTCACAGGGGCGTGTGGTAGAGGAGGCATAGTGGGGTCAGTGTGTCAGTGGAACGAGAGGAACGTGCATCTTCTTTCTGTCAGAGGGAGACCAGATCGGTACAGGAGGTTGAAGGAACATTGTGGCATGGTTCCTTTGAAGGCCCAAGGCTTCATCTAGAAGAAATGCAGCAGACGTGTGAAAAAAAGGGGGAGGATGAAGGTAGAAAGGGGGGGGGGGTGAGATGATACAAGGGGTGGGTTGGGTTATCATCTCTCTCTCTCTCTCTCTCTCTCTCTCTCTCTCACAGATCAGAGCCCCAAGAGAAGATAGAAGTGTCTTGAAGCACTGGTAAGAGAGAAGGGTTGTGTGTCAGCGATGCTCAAAACCTCAAAGACCTGTTTCCTGCTGTCTTCTTCTGTCTCTGTCATGAGTGAGGGTGTGAGAAATGTTCTGGCTCACACACTCTTAACCATGTACTACAGCAGGTACTACCAACTGTACACACCTGCAAAATGTCTCAAATCTGTGACACGGGCAGTCAGGGAGGTGGGGGGGGGGGGGGGGGGGGGGGTCAGTGTCTGTGGTGCTCAGTAAAATGTGAAATTGTGTTTCTGAGCATGTGGATGGTGATGAGTTTGGATTGTGTGTGTGTGTGTGTGTATGTGTGTGTGTGTGTGTGTGTGTGTGTGTGTGTGTGTGTGTGTGTGTGTGTGTGTGTGTGTGTGTGTGTGTGTGTGTGTGTGTGTGTGTGTGTGTGTGTTGTTCCACTGTTGGATGAGCTTATCAGCTCTGTCAGGAATGAACTCATCTCTCAGCCTCACGGCTGAAGCCTCTTTGCTCTCGGCAGGTAAAAATTAATTGTTTACCGGTGTGTATTCTCTCTTGCTATTAGGAGATGATTCTGAGCCGACCGTTGCAACATTAGCCTATGGTATTTTCAACAGACTGACAGATCATTTGTGACAGTGAACGTTAATGAATTACCATCTATCAAAGATGAATCTGGGTTTGACTGATTTCTTGTAGGCTAATAATATTGGTGGATGTTTGTTTTCCGTAGGCTATGATATATTCAGCTCTGTCATATCGCGGGTTTGGAATAACCGCTGGTCTCCAATAATAGACTGCCTCCAATACGCACCGGGTGCACTCCTTGTTTAAAGCAAATAAACGCCCAGGCAACTAAAATAAGTTTTAAGGTAGATAGGGAACACAGACAGGAGGAATATAGAAGGGGAGAGTGTGAGTGAGTGAGAAAGGGCAAGATAGAAAGCATTTCTGGAATTCTCATCACCAGATTTACAGGGGGATTGCAGATTAGAGATTCCAGATGATTGAGGTTGGCTGTGATTTAGATCGGCCCATAGTCAGAGAGCAAATGAGTGTCCCGATGTCGATTCCAAGTCCTCTCATTACAGATTTTACCACAGTCTCTAGACTGTCACTACTAATTACCTCTCCCTCTATTAACCACAGCTTGAGAAGCACAGAACAGTGTGGAGAGGACAGAGGGAGGCAGGGGGGAGGTGGGGGGTGGGGGGGTGGGGTTGAATAATTTGATTTGGATTTAGTGTTGCTCAGAAGAATGACACAATTTCAACTAGGATTAATCCGGATTTAATTCAATCTGGCCTTGCCTGAAATAGCCCCTTCTTGGTCCTGCTGTTCGTCTGTAATCACAGCTGTAACTGGCATGGGGTAGGGGGGTTGTGGTTTCTGGGTGTGCATGTGTGTGTGTGTGTGTGTGTGTGTGTGTGTGTGTGTGTGTGTGTGTGTGTGTGTGTGTGTGTGTGTGTGTGTGTGTGTGTGTGTGTGTGTGTGGCCTGGCTTAACCTCAGTAAGGCGCTTCCCGCTTCAGCTGTTTAATGTTAGACTTGCAGGCCTGGGGCCTGGTTGGTATCAAGAGTATAAACATCACTTTTTCTCTTTGTCGAGTTGACTGTTTCTTTGTTATCTTTGTCTCATTCTCTATCAGTCTCAACATGACCATGCTGTATGCACATAGGCTCATACATCTATGCTAATAGCTAATAAATCATATGATTTGGTCTCTCTCGTCCAGGGTCATTCAATGCCATCCAGCTGAATGAGCTTCTCCATGACATCAGTATACCTCATGCCCTCTGCCTCAGATACATGTATGTCACTCAACACATCTATTCTCTCCTTCATATCTGATCCATGTGCTCCTTAATAAAGCTCTCACCTTACGTGGTGTGTTCCTGTTAGAGTATGTCCCAATTGACTGTACAGTGCAATGCTACCACCTCCAAATTCTGGAGACCACCAGGGCTGCAATGTCTCATGTCAAATAGCGATACTCCATCTGCACTGATCTGTCTCGTATCTCGCAAACGGTGATGGGATAGATCAAAATTAGCCCAGCTAAAATGTGCTGTTATAGCGTTACTTTGGTTACAATGTGTAGACTACTGCCAACTGAAACGAAAACGATTTTCATGTTTTTCTCCAGTGAATTTCGTATTTACATGACCTTGAAACTAGCAAAGGACTTTGGTGGTGGTTTTGGAAATGTACACAAAAACTAGCATAGATTGTTCAGTGAGCCTGCCTTCTGAGCAACTCACATTTCTCATGGAATGAAACAGGGTCTTTACCCACAGCTGTTCAAATGTAACCGTGCATATAAATGATTCTAAAAGTGACTTCAAACAACTGTAACTAACGATGTATATCGAGTTGTCATGGTTTTGTTACATAAGTATCAGTCCCATAGAAAGCAATAGGAGGGCGCATGAATCTCCCAAATTAGGATGTATTTTTATCACGGATGCCTTCGAATCTGAAGATGGGTTCCACCAGGGGAGAGCAGGGGCTGTATTTTCCTTCCAGCCCGTTTCTAACACATGTGAATCAACTGTCAATGTGGTTCTGAGGCTGATGAGATGAACACGGTGTGTTAATGCTGGACTAGAGCCAAGACATGCCCCCCCCTAGTGGCTCCCAGGAAGCAGGAGTGGATACTAGGGCTTTTAGAAGGCCACAGCCTTAAGGTAGATTCATTAGTCAGTGAGGAATGAGGGACATGAAACTTAATAGGAATTCAATCTCTTGGAAATTGACTTTTAAAGTTATTCATTGGCTAAGGTAGAGGGAAACAGCAATGGTTTTCACTGGGATAAAGTTTTTGGAGCGATGCGTGATATAACTGGCTGTGGTGGGTCGTGGCACGTTGACCCGTCTTCTAAGAGAACAGGCTGAGCGGAGTTGACAAACTGAGTGGAGAAGGTGTGAGTCACTTCCATTTGAGAGTGCAAACGCAGCAAATAACCCACTGCAGCTATCCTTCAGATAAGAGGAAAGGCTTTTCAGCACAGCGGTACTACTGCAGGTAAATATATTAGGAAAAGTCAGGGAAACAGTCACCAGTCCAACAAGATGTCAAAAAGGGAGGTATAGGCCAGTGCCTGACCACGATATCAGACTTAGAAAGTGCTTTGTTTGGACTGAAACAGCGCTCTTTTTCATTGCTACCGATCTATCATTTCCATTTAGCACTTTTTGGATAGATATATAAATGTTAACATTATACGCAAAGATGGCACGTATGTACAGTTGTGGTCAGAAGTTTACATACACTTGTAAAGAACATGTATGTCATGGCACTCGTGAGTTTCCAATCATTTCTTATTTTTCTGTGATGGATTGATTGGAGCACATACTTCTTTGCCACAAAAAACATTCATGAAGTTTGGTTTTTTTATGAATTTATTATGGGTCTTCTGAAAATGTGACAAAATCTGCTGGGTCAAAAATATACATACAGCACGTTGAATTATCAATTTTGGTGATGTGGAAAGTTGTGTCAATCAAATTTGCTTTGTGGCATGGCCTCTTAACTTCTTATGAGTGATTATGATTGACTACAGCTGGTGACTTATTTCAGTCCATTTAAATAGGGCTCGTTTGATACACTCATTACACTCAGAAAGAAAGAAAGAAACAAGTCCGTGTCAGAAAGCCAACGAATTTAGTTGAACTGCACTGATTCTGTCAAGAGGAGTGGTCAAAGATTCAACCAGAAGCTTGCCAGAAGCTTGTGGATGGCTACGAAAAGTGTCTAATTGAGGTGAAAATGGCCAAGGGACATTTAACCAAATATTACCATTGCTGTATGTATATTTTTGACCCAGCAGATTTTGTCACATTTTCAGAAGACCCATATTAAATTCATAAAAGAACCAAACTTCATGAATGTTTTTTGTGGCAAAGAAGTATGTGCTCCAATCAATCCATCACAGAAAAATAAGAGTTGTAGAAATGATTGGAAAGTGTATGTAAACTTCTGACCACAACTGTATGTACAGCGAAAAGGCTCTGCACACTGATAGAGTGTTATGTTTCCTTCAGTGCCACTAATCACTCTAATTCTTTTCCAAGTTCATCCTACACCTTTAGGTATCCTCATATGGATTGCAAAGTGTTTGTTCTGCTTCGTTAGCCTGGTGATTTTGCATTTAGAGTGCTGCTGATTGCAGCTACCTGCCAGGACCAGAGGGACACTGTTGAAGAGCAGTTGACGTAGCCATGGGGACGTCGTTTAAGACCGTGCCCTGACAGTTGCCCAGACCCATGCTGGCTCTAATCGCTATTGACAGCTCTAATTGGGGCACCAGTGACAAACAACAACAATCCTTCCTCCTCTTGATTTTCAGCAATTAGCCAGTGCTCCCCGCTGATGCAGATGGGGGGGGGGGGGGGGGACTGAGGGAGGGATGGAGGACGCCTGCCTGGCACTGGCCAGATGCTGGCTGTCTCTGCTGCTTAGAAGTCAGGACCTGGGCATCGCTGGGTCACACTGAGTGTGTGTGTGTGTGTGTGTGTGTGTGTGTGTGTGCGTGTGTGCGTGCGCACGCGCGTGTGTGTCTGTGTGTCTGTGTGTTTGTGTGTGTGACATTTTCCAGTGCGCTGATCTTGATGGCCTCATTCTAGTCTCATACTGGTCTCCTCAGAGTCCACTCGTGTCTAAGTGCCCCTGCTGGTCTCACTCCTCCCAGAGTCAGATTGTACTGGAGTTTTAACAACGCCCTCCCTCTTTGTCTGAATTCCTAATGCAACACACACACTGTTCATCCAACTCCACTGTTTGACACTCCCTCCTCCTTCTTCCACTTTATCCCTCATTTATCTCTCGCTGTCCACCTCTTCAAAAGACGCGCCCCCTCCACTCCACTCTAGTTGTGGTGTGGTACAGTATGAAGGAGAGTCATTTGGAAGCTCTGAGCACAGCTCTTCATTGCTCCAAGTGTTCTCTCCAGCCTTAGTGAGGAGGATGTGAAGCTGACATGCCTTCCCCTGGAGTTCACTAGCGCTCCACCACTGCCCTTCATTCTCCTGATACTGCAGCGATCCTCACAGAGAGAGAGAGAAAGACAGAGAGAGAGAAAGAGGTGAAAACTACCCCCCCCCCCACCCCCCACACACACCTGGCCACTAATTTCTATTCAAATCCTCTCTGTTCCTCTCTCTGAAGTGAGATTCTCTCTCTCTCTCTCTCTCTCTCTCTTTCTCTCTCGCTCCTCCTTTCTCTCTCTCTGTTTCTCCGTCTCTCGCTCAGAGCTAAATCAGGGAGAGAGAGAGAGAGAGAGAGAGAAGGGCTCCCTGGGTTAACATTCCCAGCACAGCGTGCCTGAGGTCAACCTCTGTCAGAGCAGGGCTTAGAGACGGAGCTCTCTGGCACGGTGCCTCGCTCACCCCGACGTGCTCCTCTCCTCGAACCTGTGGCCACGAGCTGCACCACCGCTCCCAAGGGCCAGGGAGTTAGAGATGGAGGGAAGGGAGGGAGATAGAAAGCACAAAAACAAGGTAACAAAAGCCCAGAAATGAGCAGCTTAAGAGCTTAGCCAGCATTAGAGACGCCTCATTTTCCCAACTGGGCTTCTCTAAACCGACAAGAGTCGAGCAGTGAGCCCCGAGAACAATGAGACTTTTATTTCATTATTTATTTCAGCCACATGTCTGATTTCTTTGTTTAGTCCATCGTTTCCATTGTCTCCAAGGCATTGAGATACAGTAAACAGGACATGTTTAAGTGGGATAGCGAGTTTGCGGTATTTGAATGCATATCGATCACTTCAGCATCAAGGATAATAATCGGTCTGCTGGTGTCAATGCAGATCTCTTTTGGATGGACACACTGTCTTCTTCTCAAGCTAATTAATTCTAGACCAACTGAGCCTTCAGGGAGACATGTTTAGGTTATAGTTCTAGCTATAAGGTCAACAAAGAGGCTGTCATTGATTTGAGAATAAATAATTTTCACTGACTTATTTTGAGTTGACAGAAATACTTCACAGAGCACTTGTTTCTCTCTTTCATATTGTCAACCCTACGACCTACACACCACTTCAATGCTCCCTCTCTGGGAGTCCAAATGATGGAGGGAAGGAAAAGGTGAGAGGACAAACGAGAAGAGTAGAGAAGCAGAAGTGAGTGAGTGTAAGCCCGGAGGGTGAGAGAGAGGGGAAAGGAAGCACAAAGAAAGTCCGAACCACATAGAATCCAATTCGCTACTCCCCTCTCCTTCTCAAAGACTCCAAGCCCCAATTTGATTCAGCAAATAGAGCAACAAAAAATAACTCACAACTCAGAATACTCACCAGCATGATTTTTATTGCAGTTTGAATTTAACAATGGTTTTGTCATTATTCAATCAGAGTTTTTGTGAACAGTCTGAAAATGCATTGCATATCATGGAAATGCTAGACACAATATTCAAAACTCCCATTGGGATTATTTTTCAGTATGTCTATTAGAAATATTATGGTATAAATGGCCGACTTTGCCCCAATTTTCCACTTTTTTGCACATGCAAATTGGGCCCACTGAGCGCTGACGGTGGATGTGGTGCGGAGAGAGTTCATGGAGAAGTCAAGGGAGGAGGGTGACAAAAGGAGGGAAGAAAACAGTGCCAAAACAGGCAAAGAAAATGCCTCTATTCTTACCCCGGCTACACTGCTCCCTCAGAGGGCTTAAGCAGTTATCGTCTCCTTCTTTTCCGTTTGATTCTTTTCTGCTTTTCTGCAAACCTCCTCTTCCTTGGCTCCTGCTTATTCAGCCTGGGGCGATACGGTAGCAGGGATTAAAACAAAAAACCCTCAGAGAGGCTTAACCATGGCATCCCTCGTACTCTCCATGCCATTCTCCTCTGGTGTGAAAACAACAGTGTGTTGATGGTGAATGGTGGGGTGGGAAACAGGCATTTCTAGAGAGCCGTTCCTTCACACTCAGACACTTCTTAGACTTAAGTGTCAATTTGTTTTAGCGAATGTCATTAAAGAGGAGAGTTGGATGGTAGGGGTTTGGTAGGGGCTTGGAGGGAGGTAGTGGAGAGGTAGTTAGTGAACTTTCCTTGGATCTCCCTCCCATGTGATAACCCTAACCCTACAGATCTACTCTATAATACTTTATACACTTAACTTCCTTAGAGGGCTAGCATCTGACTGGCCAACGTGATCTCATCAATCATTTGTATGGTATTGTACAAAATAATGTACAAAGTGTGACGGCCGCCGGGGTGTGCGGGCGCGTCACGGACCCAAACACAGTGTAAGCAGAGAGATCCACACCAGAATTACAGTCAAAAATATTTATTCGATTAGCGGGGAGAGGGAAATGATAGAGAGAGGGTGGGGTTGAGAAGGCGTCGTGTCGTGCACGGGCCCCGCAGGAGATCCGTCGTCGGGAAGATAGCAGGGGGTTTCGGTACACGGTGGGTGGTCCTCTTACGTTCCAGGTCGGGGCGGCAGCAGGGTAGTCAGACAGGCGAAGGTTGGCAACGTAGCGGGCTCTCGGACGGTCTCGGGGTCGGGCTTCAAAGGGGGCTCTCATATGGTCAGGGACCGTACACAGGTCGACGGTGACTTGGCTTACTCTCGCTCTCATCCACTACTCCGTGGTTCGCCTTAGCAACTCCTCCTCTCTGGGTGCTCCGTGGGCTCCTTTTGTCCCGTCTCTGCTGCTCCTGCTGATGCCCTTCACCTGTGCCTTGATGGGCAGGAACTCCATGTATGGGCATACGGTGCTTATCTCCACGGGTTGCAGCTGTGGCCCCTTGGGGCGCAGGAACTCCATACATGGTCCTGCCAAAGACAACACGGGGCAAGAGAGGGACAGCAGAAACAGCAGAGACAAAGCGAGGCGAGATATACACTCCACTTACCACCGTCCCACACTCGCGCATGGGCTTAGGCACGGGGCGGGCGCCACAAAAGGAAAACATAAAGACGTTTATGTGTGACCCCTGTGTGATGTTAATCTTCACCGCCTCAACTACGTAAGGCAGTATTAGGCATAAACTTGGAGTAGTTAAGGTAAGGGGAAGTTGTCAGGGGAAGGCATTAGCAAACAAAACCACTTCTAAAAGCATTTTTGTCAAAATTGCCCCAACACCAATTCGAAATCAGTGACCTTTGGGTTGCCACCCCAAACCAACATCCTTGAAAAGCATTCTTTCTTTTGTGTCTTCCTGACAGTTGACATTACCTGATTTTTATATCCTGCTGCCTGCCCACACGTTAACATCTTTATGTCTTCTCCAACGTTACTTTACATATATCTTCTCCAACATTACCTTATGTATGATATTGGTGACTGTGACTGTGTGACTGTGTGATTTTACATTTTACATTTATGGCATTTAGCAGACGCCTTTATCCAAAGCGACTTACAACAAATACATTTGTTTAAGTAAGTGAATCATCTATCCATCAGTCATCATAAGTAGTAGTAGTAGTCAATGCTCGGACCAGGGGCCATTGGCAGTCACAATGCTAGAAGAAGGATGGATGACTCTTTTTTTTTTTTTGGCCAGGAGGAGGAGAGAAACTTGTACAGGGGGGGTAATGGGGGTGAAGAGGTCTTTAGGAGGGACTGTTAAGATGTAGCCTGAAGAGATGGGTCTTCAATCTACGGCGGAAGATTGGTAGTGACTCTGCAGTCATGACAGCAGTGGGAAGCTCGTTCCAGCAGCGGGGCGCCAGGACAGTGAAAAGCCGTGACCGAATAATGCGGCTGCTGCATCCACGTAGAGGCGGCGATGCCAGGCGGCCAGCTGAGGTGGAAGAGCGGAGTGATTGGACAGGGGTTTGGGGGCTGACCATTGCTTGCAAGTAGGGAGGGGCTGTTCCCTTTGCCGCCCGGTAGGCGAGCACCAGGGTCTTGAATCTGATGCGAGCTGCTACCGGGAGCCAGTGAAGGGTGCGGAGGAGGGGAGTGACATGGGAGAATTTGGGGAGATTGAACACCAGACGGGCGGCAGCGTTCTGGATGACCTGCAGAAGCCTGATGGTGGAGGCGGGGAGACCGGTCAAGAGTGTGTTTGTGACTGTGTGACTGTGACTGTGTGATTGTGACTGTGTCATTGTGATTGTGACTGTGACTGTGATTGTGATTGTGACTGTGATTGTGTGATTGTGACTGTGTGATTGTGACTGTGACTGTGTGATTGTGACTGTGACTGTGTGATTGTGACTGTGTGATTGTGACTGTGACTGTGTGACTGTGACTGTGACTGTGACTGTGTGATTGTGACTGTGACTGTGACTGTGACAGCCTCCATCCCTGTAGCCGTGCATCTGTCCACCTGCTCCTAACCGCTCTGACGAACCACACAGTCTTTGACGTTTGACCTTGTGCTGAACTCCCCCCCCCCCCCCCCCCTTCACATCCTCTAAGGGTTTTACTGTGTTGCAGCAGTCATTGGTTGACATGTCTTTAGCTGGGTCCCTAAGGCCCCAGAGATCTGTGCACGCCTCAGCCCCAGTTATGTTTTCACCGGTGCCTGTCAGATTTGCACTAATCCTGTGGATGAGTGTAACTGCTGGAACAGAGGGCGCGATGTAGCGTGTAGCTCGCTCTCCTTCTGCAAATCTGCCGACAGCTAATCCTGTTTCTCTGACAAATTGGGCGCGTGTAAGATCAAGTCGTGTGCCGTCCGTCCGTGTGTGTGTGTGTGTGTGTGTGTGTGTTTGAGAAAGTTCTCACCTGATTAGTTTTCACGTCAGCCGACAGAGCCAATTAACACACTATCAATACAATGCGATTCCGTAAGTCTGTCTGGAAGAAAACTCCAGGCACATGAGTTTGATTCACTATCTTTGAAAATGTATTACCATACAGTGCTGCAATGTTTTCCTCAGTTGCATTTCATCTTTTGATATATAAGACGCTTTCCCACGCCACAAAATATTCTACACTCTACAGTGTAAAAGTAATAACACAACTGAAAATCAACCTCCAGCTATGATTTGATTAAACAAAAGACATATCACGCACACACACAGTGTGCACTCCTTTGTGAGCTCCCTGTATCAGCACACACACACTGCTCTCCCTTTCACAGCAGTTGGCTTTCTGTCTGTCTCAGCCTCTGTCTTGGCTTTCTACTTCTGAATTCTACAGATATCACCTGCCGAAAATGCAAACATAAGGAAACGCTATTTACATAAGTCCCTGAGAGGGAGAGAGGAAAATGATGGGATGTTCTATTTCGGTCAGATCTGGACCAGGATCAGTGGCAGACTGGCTCATTGATCATGGCTCATTCATAGATAGTCGGAGATTCAGACTCCGGTTCAAATCTTGGAGCTGATCTGAGGCACATCATTAGACGTGATTTTCTCGCTTTATCTGTATGTGTGTGGGCTTTGTGTTTTCTGACAGACGCAGAAGCGTGCTTGCTATTGTCATAGTATGTTGAAAATGAATTTCTGGGATAATCTGTGCATGTGGGCATGCATATGTTTGTGTAAATAACAGTAATGTATGCTTGTTGAAGTGTGCAGGATATGATTGCTTGTGTATAAGTGTGTGTATGCTAATCCATGGTGTGTGCGAGTATGTGTGTGTGAATATTTATTTATGCGTAATCATGATGAAGATTACACGCTCTCTTGCTCCCTGGAGGGAAACGTGTGCAAAGAAAAAGAGGAAGAGAGGAGGATAAAAAAGGATGGATGGGAATTGTGTGAGGAGAGCACTCACCAGGGGCCAATAAACCTGCTTAATTAGGAGAGGCCTCGTTAATTAAGTCTCGTCCCCAAGTAAATCGGAGAAAATCTTATCATGGAAACGCTGCTGACTCTTCACTGAACCCGACCCAGCCTTGCCCCAGTGAACCCAGCTTTCCCAGCCGGCGCCCAGCTGTGTCCCAGTCCACCAACAGACCCAGAATAAAGATAGGAGTTCCGTCTTCCTGCTCCAGGGCTGCCACATTCCCAGCACATGTTTCTTATATCACATACCACAGGCCTCATGAGGATCTTGACAAACACAATGAGGATGAGAACAATGAACAAAAAAAACTGCTGAAGGAAGACTGATTTTAAACAGCATTACAAATGATGCCATCTCAAAGGGAGTTTAATATCAATCAAGTTTAGACTAAGCGGGAGAGGAAGGGAGGGGTGGGGAGTTTAAAGTTTGAGTGTTCTGGAAACCGTTGTCGTTCTACCAGAGTGACAGAGCGGTTGGCGTGGTGTAGTCGGTCTCTCTCGTCACGGCACGACCACACAGCAGAACAGAGACCGAGGGAGGCAGAGAGGGATGGAGCGAAGGAGAGAGAGCTTTAAAATATACAGTAGGAGTCATTGATTAAATGCTGCAAAGTGCGAGTAATTCTCAGAGCCCTGGGAACACTGCACTCCCTCCATTATTCATGCCTTTGCATTTCTCTCTCCTTCTCTCTTCTTTTCTTTTTTTTCTTCTCTCCCTCGGTCTCGGAGTTGGCTGTCGATGAGAGATGATGAATCACGGCCGGTGTGGAACCTGCATTTGTTCTGTCATTATTCAATAACACATGCAACAGAAATCAAGCGACTGGCAGTTATTGTACTGCTGCTCTCAATGTGTGATTATTCTCGATGATTTACTTGACATTGACTTGTTGTCTACCGTTGGAAGCTCTGCATTGTCTAGCAGAGTGACTATCTCTGTCCTCCACTGTGAGGTAATTTCATAAATAAACATATCGGTTGTCCAGATAATGACAACGTTGGCACCATGTTATCAGAGAAAGAGTGTGGCATTTATGGAGCATGCTTTTTTAGCATACAGTATAAGACTACAGTATTAAGTCGCTATTTGGTAATAGCATGTTACGTTACACTGGTACACAGGCACAGCTCTGAACAAGCACACCACTTTTTTACTCCTCCCACCGTGTGTATGTCCTCCCCTCATCTGTGCCAGGTCTAATGTAACCTTAAAAAACACAATTTAAAATTTGACAATGTTGTTTACAATCTCCAATATCCCACTACAACTGTGCAAGCATTAGTCGTGACACAGCTGGCATCCATGACGACCAACTGCTACACTCAAAATGTGCCAAGGTTAAATGTACAGGAAGGATTTGTCTTAAACCGGCATACACATTGTACTGTAGGCCTGTGGGGGTTAATGGGGTTGGAGTGGGACTCAGAACAAGAGTTTAGATTACACCACTCTGATTGCACTGGGAAAGATTAATTCTCAGGGGGCGGTAGGACTGTGGAGTCCAATAGGAGGCGATAAATCAAGCTTTATTTATATAGCGCCTTTCATACAAAATTGCAATACAAGGTGCTTCACAGTAAAACTGAAAATACATAAGTACAGAACATACAAGCATACATACAAGCATACATACATACATACATACATACATACATACATACATACATACATATATATATATAAACATAGAATAAAATAGAATGATTGTGTGCATGATTGTGAGGAGACATGTGTGGATGTGCATTAATGAGGGTTGGGTGGTGTGTTTGTATGTGTGTGTGTGTGTGTGTGTGTGTGTGTGTGTGTGTGTGTTAGTGTATGCATGTGTGCCGGTGTTTGAAGCTTCACTACGAACTCCTATTAAGGATGCAGCCGGGAATAATAAGCCTAGATAAGCATGTATTTATTTATCGAAAGAGACATTTTCTCTTTCTCCCAAACCTCTGTCTTTCTCTTGTTCCTATAAGCCTAGTGTGTTGTGTTAATGAAGCACTAATCAGTCAAGCTCAGTCTTAATCTATGATGGAAATCTGTGGGGCGCTCACATAGGAGATTTAACTCTGGGATTAGTCCAAGATGCTCCGTGAGGTGGGGCATGAGTGTTTGTGCAAAGAGAACGTGTTAGTGTGTGTGTGTGTGTGTGTGTGTGTGTGTGTGTGTGTCTTCTCTATGTGCGTGTGTGTGCGTGCGTGCGTGTGTGTGCACGCGTGTGTGTGTGTGTGTGGGGTACAGGACAATCACTTGTATAGTATGTACTGTATGTGTGTTTGTAAAGGGGCGGTAAAGGCTAGTGAGGCAGAAACTAATTCAAAGGTATTTCCTCAACCTTCCTTGCACACTGCTTTCTCTGTCTCTCCCCTTCTGTGAGAACAGAGCAACACACACACACTCTTACACTGTGTGTGTCTCACAGCAGATAGCACTTCACATTCAGTAGAAATAAGCTAATATCTGGAGGTGTCGGTGCTTTGGGAGGCTCTAACTGAGACCAAGGAGAGGGCCAGGGCAGCCATTAATCATCTCTTTAGTGTATGTCTTTAATAAGTCTCTGTGTGAAGATGAAGGAAGTAACTATCTCTCTCTCTCTCTCTCTCTCTCTCTCTCTCTCTCACTCTCCTCCTCCTCCTCCTCTCGACTCTCTCAGGTCCAATCCAGTCATCCTGGGGCCGTCTCTCCCTCCCACTGAAAGATGAAAGGCTGTCCTTCTCTTCACCTGCTAAAATGGGTCTGTATATGGCTACAGTACGTGAAGTGAAGTAAAACTCCCGCTACAAGAGTTTGACTTTGCATTTTCACTCCAAATCAGTTCTCTGTCACTTCTTCGCTTATTACCGTTCGCTGTCACTACGATCAATTGTAGACTTGTGACAGATTTGTGAGCTAGCCCAGCTGTCAAAGGTTCGTGAAATAAGTAAAAGTAAACAAAGACGGGAGTATAACGAGAATTTCATCACTTACTATGGGGGTCACATAACATCTAGCCATAGCCGTCTATTTTGGCTCCAACGGAAGTTGTTCTGTTACTCTCTCTTTTACCGGTGGGACTGTCAATCAACTGTCAATCAAGTCAATTACGACTGAAGTCGAAATCTCCCCCCAAATTCAGATTGATTTGCTTTGATTCTCTTTTAATTTGTGGAGAATCACTTTAGTGTAGAACTGAACCAGTTTTGTATCCCATTGTAGCATCTCTCCGAGATGTAAGGCATCTGGCATCTTGACTTTTACGAGCTGAGAGCTGTCCCAGTCTGAACTGCTGTGAAGTAATCTTCACACTCTTCTTTTTAAACTCCTTACTTCTTGACCGAGATACAGAGAAGGATTATCTGAGATTACCAAAGTCTTGCCTCAGTTCTCTAATCCCACATTACGCTCTCTTCTTTGACTTCTCGTTGACCCGAACTGACGCAACTTTTGGTTTGCCATGATACTGTCTAGACCGAGGTTTTTAATTTTTCCCAGGCAAAGATTCACCCACACAATCCAAATTAATATATCAAAACAAATCAGTAACGTTCAGTAATAAAGCATTTATTAACTGTTTGTAAATAATTCACTCACCATTTAGTAATCATTATCCATATATTAGTACATTTCAGTAAGCAATCTATAAGTAGTGATTTATGCATTTCTAAAACAATTTCATTAATGATTTATAAAGGAGTCATGAGATCATTTATATGGCATTTGTTTTGGTGTGCTCACCATTTGTCTATATCTTTATAAATGTATTTATAATAATTTCATGAATTGGATATTTAGTAATTGTTTAAATGGGAATTTATAAATGTTAGTACATGCACTTACCAGAGGACATTGTCTTACTACATGATTTGCTTGTACTCGAGCAGACACTTCACTTTCTGTACACTTTGGAATACATTCCACTGCTGCTTTCAGCAGTTACATCATCAATTAAGGCAAGTTAGTCAGTTCTAGTGGCAGCTATACATGCCCAAACCCTAACCTGCTGTACCATAACCATATCCATAACCATAACTATATCCATATCCCTGCTGCTGTGCAGGGATAAAAGTTCCCGGGAAGCTGAAAAAACAATGCTGTGCAATGCCGACTGTGAGTGTTTTCAGAACCATGAACAACATTGTTACAGATCTGACCATCTTACAGTACATGCCTCAGATCTTCTGTTTGTCTCCACAGTTGGTCCTCCCTACCAGACTTTACTTCACTTTATGTTTATCTCAGATTCATTTCTTAGACTGTTGAATGCCAATAATACACCTCAGGTCCTCCATCACCTGTGAAGGCTGAACTATGCACCTCATCTGTGTGTTGACCTCTCATTCAGGCTTTCCCATTAAAAAGCCACATGAAATGCTCTAATTGCAAGTACAGTTAGATTTGTTGGTAACGCTTTATAATAATGTTCAGTAATAAAGCGTTACCACTTTATGTTAGGTCCTGGTTGGGTAAAGGGGTTAGCTATTTGCGCCTCTATTGGATGTGCCTTTGAATTAAATCTTTGATCATAAAGTGGACACTAAATCAGTTCTTTGTTAACTTATGCATTGTGTTAATTACAACTTTAAGTTAACTGTAAGGTTTTGCCACAAGGCATAAAATAACTTGAAAACGCTCTGTTTTGATTGCAGACATTGTACACTAAATCTTAATTCAAAGTTAAGCCTATATGAAATGGGGGGAGGTTTTTTCTGCGTGGCATGTATGATATGGCAGGTCCTCTGTGGCTCAGTTGGTAGAGCATGGCGCTAACAACGCTTAGGTTGTCGGTTTGATTCCTGCTGGGACCATATATACTGAAATGTATGCACTCACTGCAATGTAAGTCGCTTTGGATAAAAGCGTCAGCTAATATATATATGATGTGATATGATACATATATATTATGTATATGGCATATATATATAGTCTACCATTAGCTACAATGCTCCTAAAGTGGAAACTTAATAATATGTTAATAAGTTAATAAAGTAAGGCTATGAAATGAATAACGTTCTCCTTTAAATTGTTGTTATGCATTTCATTGTTCATGACTCATATTGTTTTAGATGAGGGGAAAGCGCACCTGTTTGTCCCTGTCCTTAAAGGACTGTAGCACCATTTCAGCACCATGTTGCTGTCTGTCCTTGTCCTTAAAGGACTGTAGCACCATTTCAGCACCATATCGCTGTCCGCCTTCTTCCTCCCACCAGGAGATCTTCAACTATTTCCCCATTTTGTGCTTGAAATGAGAAATGATGAATTGTTTTGCATGTGATTTTCATGTTGACAGATTTTTTTATTTGTATTATTAATTGGTTGTATAACATAATTGATTAAATGTTTGGTGCACTGTTTGGAAGCTGTCTGAAATAATTTTAGTGTAGACTAATGTAATATACAGTCATGAGAAAAAATTAGGACACCTTATGAAAACCTTTGTCTTCTTCAACATATTCAAACATATGGACATTTGATATTCATTTGAACAATATTGAAAAATTGAGGTAATATAACTAAACAAATACAACTGAAACAAATTATTTAAAAAATTATTGGTAAAATGTAATTAATAGAAATGCAATCTTCTTGTGAGGAAAAAGTTAGGACACCCCTACATTTAGTTCCACTTAAAATGCCTAAAATTATAATAAAGAGCACCACATCAGGTGCAAATGATTAGAACATCGTTACAGAGGATTTTGGAGGAGCCTGTCCTATTTAAACCTCAGATATTTAGTTTGGTTTGCTCTTGATTGTTGAAGTGAGTTGCATCACCATGGCGAGATCAAAAGAGCTCTCTGAGGCCTTCAGAAGAAAAATTGTAGATGCATATGAGTCTGGGAAGGGATATAAAAAGATCTCCAAACTATTCGAAATTGGCCATTCCACTGTCCGGAAAATAATTTACAAGTGGAGAACATTTAAAACCACCACCAACATGGCCAGGTCAGGCCGCCCAAGCAAGTTCAGCATAAGAGCTGACCGAAAGATGCTTAAAGAAGTCTCCAACAATCCCAGAATGTCATCACGAGACCTACAGGTATCTCTTGCCACAATTGATGTCAAAGTACATGCATCCACCATAAGAAAGAGACTGAACAAGTTTGCATTACATGGGAGGTGTGCAAGGAGGAAACCCCTGCTGTCAAAAAAAAACATCAGGGCAAGACTAAAGTTTGCCAGAGAACACCTAGAGAAAGACCAGAACTTCTGGAACAATGTGCTTTGGACAGATGAATCCAAAGTTGAACTATTTGGGCACAGTAAGAGTAGACATGTTTGGCGCAAAACCAAGACAGCATTTGAGAACAAGAACCTCATACCAACTGTGAAGCATGGGGGTGGAAATGTCATGGTTTGGGGCTGCTTTTCTGCAGCAGGGCCTGGTCAGCTCACCATCATAGAATCCACTATGAATTTTGTATTGTATCAGAGGGTGCTTGAGGAAAATGTGAGACCATCTGTCCGAAAGTTGAAGCTGAAGCAGATGTGGACCATGCAACATGACAATGACCCAAAACATTCCAGTAAATCTACCAAGGAATGACTCAAGAAAAATAAATTGAGAGTTCTGGAATGGTCAAGTCAAAGCCCGGATCTTAATCTTATTGAGATGCTGTGGATTGATTTGAAACTGGCTGTGCATGCAAGACACCCCTCGAACATCACACAGCTGAAAGAATTCTGCAAGGAGGAGTGGGAAAAACTTTCTCCCAATTGATGTCAGAGACCTGTAGACAGTTATAAGAAACGTCTAATTGAGGTTATTTCAGCCAAGGGGGGCAATACTAGCTATTAGGGCATAGGGTGTCCTAACTTTTTCCTCAGTAGGAATTGGCATTATTGTTAATTTTTCGTTAAATAAATGATTACAAAGTTACATTTTCATAGTTTTTTGTTCAATTACATCCCCTTTATCTATAGACATTGTTAGAAAGAAGATAACATATTGATATGTCCATATTTTTAAGAGAATAACTTAATATTTTGGGGGGTGTCCTAACTTTTTCTCATGACTGTAAGAGCAGCACTTTAACCTTAGACGTGATTTGTTATGACCACTACCCAGTTGAAAATGTTAAAACTGGTTATGATTATGTCCCATCATAAATTATGTAATATAAAGGCTTTTAATAAAATGTATTAATAAAAATAAAAAATATTTTCTCTCATATTTTAGCCTGTAGGCCTATCATCAGTCTACTCTCGTGCACATGCATATTCACGCATGCACATGTAGGAGGTACTGTACAGGCAAAAAAATCGATCTTCTTTTACCCCTGGAAAAAACACTGGTTGTTTGTGGACCAGTAGTCTCGTTCCCAGAGACTTTCGTGGAACTAACAGTACCAGGGCTGGCAACTGATAGGGACATTGACGCCAGTGGTGACTGGTGCCATTCAAGATTAGGAAGGACTATTTGGCTTTATTATTATACATGGGCTTATTTATATTACAGCATATTGGATGACTGCCATTCATATTCCATTCACCCAGCTCAATGTAACATCAATAGGTTTAGGCTATTTACATACCCATACCATGCATGATACTCAAATTTACCCACCCTATACCCATCATGAGGTTGCTACAACCTAGCCTACAAATGAAAGTTTATAATGCAAGTGCACAGGAGGAAAATGACATTGGAGTAATCAAGGTGACATTGACACATTCAATACCACCTTGCAGACTCTTGTCTGCATCTAACTGATCTGATCACCCACAAACACATTTCACTTTCAAATCAGCCACATACAGCAACACTTTGCCTGTGGTATAATTCCTTCTCGCATCTACGCGCTCTCCGCCTCCCTTCGTCTGGGGACTGTGACCAAGTGAAATCTTCATACCATATAACCATTAACTGCTACAGTCTATGTTGTCACATCAACAAAGATTAAACCAGAACTAATGTGCAGAACCTACAATTGTAACCCATGTTAGTCATGGAAAGTAACAAGCAGTTTAGCAGTTACACTGAAGGGCCCCGGTGGCAATAAATTAATAAAACAGAAAGCTTAACTTGATTCAGATATGTTACAGTGTTGGATAGCCTTAGCCAGCGAGCTAACATAAACGTTAGCTAAGTGAAAGGTAAATTCATGAGAAGAAAAGAAATACAAAGAAATATAGTTTGTTGTCTCTCTCTCTTTCTGTTGAAATTAATTTCTTCAAAACTTTTGTCTTTCTCTCCCTTTGAGTCAACTACTCACCACACTGTTGTGCCTGGGCACTTTATCTGTCTCACCGTGGGAGAGTGAGAAACGTCCTCTCGATTCCTTTGTATGTCTTGACATGTGAAGAATTGACATTAAAGCCACTTTGACTTTGACTTTGACTTTGACACTTTGTGCACTAGCAGTGCTACTGTAGTTTAGGCTTACAGTACTAGATTAATTATCTGATCCTTTGATGGATGGGGAAGATGTTATTATAAATCCATACATAAATGCAACCTTAGGGTCGCCAAAGGCGCAAACTGGGTGCAAGTAGGATGGACCGAAGCGTGAGCAAGTCACTCACATGCACGGCCGTGGCCAACACGAGAAACAATGTGGTCTTGTAACAATTACTTAACATCAACAGTCTGGAGAGCTTCAAAGCTGTCACTGAGAGTCTCACGAACCAAAGACAGATCCCACGAGGGGACACACTGCCTGACGACCGGAAGAAGACGTTGCGCTCCCTTCTTCATAAAAAGACTGACCAGGGGGTTAGGGTTAGGGTGCGCCCCAGCATTCGTCTCACCGAAGCCAATGTGGCATTCTGAGGGCAGGTCCTTTAAGAAGGGGAGGATCACAGAGAGAAGGATTTGAAAAGACACCATCTTGCAGCTCTCCCACCACATCTCAAATAGCCTCCATTTCTGGTCGTAAAGACCTCTAGTGGATGGCGATCCCTAGCACTCTGACTCTGGCAATCATGTTTGGAGGCAGGCCTTCTGAGACTAGGTTGGACCTTTCACGGGCCAAACTCATAGATCCATCAGCCCAGGATGAGGGTGGAACAATTGTCCCTGCGCTTGGGACAATAAGTCGCAGCCGGATGTGCCAAAGAGGACAGTAGAGGAGTGTTGGTTGAGTAAGTCCTTGAGGGTTAGAAACACTGTTTAGAGCTCCAGCATGTGTATGTGGGCTGTGCGTAACAGACCCGACAGAAAGCCGCTTACAGAGCGGGGGCAAGAACCAACATGAGTAAAATCACACTTGATAGGCTGGTTGAGTGACTGTATCCACTTCTAGCTGGCCAAGTAAAGATTCTATTTCATCAATTTCTTTTTTCATCGACTCCTCCATCAGTCTTCATCAGGCAGACCTCTGGCTGATGGATAAGTTGCCCCTTCTTTCACATCCTACTGCCAAGGCATGTCACGTTACGCCACTAGTGCCACCGCCAGAGTAGACCAGAGCAGAAACACACACATTCATGGACACAGAGGACAGAGAGAGGTGACACGTTGAGGGTAATACTGAGTTTAATACGTGTATACTTACAACCTCCTCTATATGATTTACACACATCTACAGTTAGGTCCATATATATTTGGACTCTGACACAATTTTTGTTATTTTAGCTGTTTACCAAAACATCAACATTCAAGTTACAGTTATATAATGAATATGGGCTTAAAGTGCAGACACTCAGCTTTAATTTGTGGGTATTCACATCCAAATTGGAGGAAGGGTTTAGGAATTACAGCTCTTTTATATGTAGCCCCCTCTTTTTCAAGGGACCAAAAGTAATTGGACAATTGACTCAAAAGCTGTTTCATGGACAGGTGTGGGCTATTCCTTTGTTATTTCTTTATCAATTGAGCTCGGCAACACAAAAAGGCCTGGACATCCACGGAAGACAACAGTGGTGGATGATCGCAGGATCCTTCACATGGTAAAGAAAAACCCCTTCACAACATCCAGCCAAGTGAAGAACACTCTCCAGGAGGTAGGCATATCATTATCCAAGTCTACCATAAAGAGAAGACTTCACAAGAGCAAATACAGAGGGTTCACCACAAGGTGCAAACCATTCATAAGCCTAAAGAATAGAAAGGCCAGATTAGACTTTGCCAAAAAAAATGCCAGCCCTGTTCTGGAACAGCATTCTTTGGACAGATGAAACTAAGATCAACCTGTACCAGAATGAAGGGAAGAAAAAAGTATGAAGAAGGCTTGGAACTGCTCATGATTAGAAGCATACCACATCATCTATAAAACATGGTGGAGCCAGTGTGATGGCATGGGCATGCATGGCTTCCTTTGGCACTGGGTCACTAGTGTTTATTGATGATGTGACAGAAGACAGAAGCAGCTGGATGAATTCTGAAGTGTTTAGGAATATACTGTCTGCTCAGATTCAGCCAAATTCAGCAAAGTTGATTGGACGGCGCTTCACAGTACAGATGGACAATGACCCAAAATATACTGTGAAAGCTACCCAGGAGTTTTTTAGGGCAAAGAAGTGGAATATTCTGCAATGGCCGAGTCAATCACCTGATCTCAACTCGATCAAGCATGCATTTTCACTTGCTGAAGACAAAACTAAAGGCAGAAATACCCACGAACAAACAACAACTGAAGACAGCTGCAAAAAAGGCCTGGCAAAGCATCACAAAGGAGGAAACCCAGAATTTGGTGATGTCCATTAGTTCCAGACTTCAGGCAGTCATTACCTGCAAAGGATTCTTGACAAAGTATTACAAATGAACAGTTTATACATGATTATGTTAATTTGTCCAATTACATTTGAGCCCCTGAAAATGGGGGACCGTGTATAAAAATTATTGCAATTCCTAAACGTTTCATACGATATTTTTGTTCAACCCCTTGAATTAAAGCTGAAAGTCTGCCCTTCAATTGCATCTCAATTGTTTCATTTCAAATCCATTGTGGTGGCGTACAGAGCCAAAATTATGAAAATTGTGTCACTGTCCAAATATTTCCAGACCTAACTGTATATGTGTATATGCTATTTCTAGTGATATCATCACATCACACTTGGTTGACCAAATAGGGTATCTTTGTCATTTCTCTCCCAGAGTCTATTAGCACACTAGCCTGTTCGTTCCATATAAACCCAGACATCCACAATGGTTTGTTCTCAAACGTTTTGGGGTATGTGTAACTGGTTTGAACAGATGTAAACCATTATACCAATAGGACATCGTTGCAGTATGAGGGCTATATCTTCTATAGTCACAGGCAGGGCTAACTTATCACCAGAGCCTCATTCCAAATCACCTTCGCTACATATGCAGGGCAGCGAAATGAGGAGATGAGAGAGGCAGGATTGGCAAAGGAGCACTTGGTCTATAGGATATGATTAGTCCAGTCGCTCGCGGCCGCAAGCAGATAATATAGATGGCAAGAATTATTCATATATTATAATGTAATATAATATTATGTTTTTTTGCCGGCCTATTTAGGGGTGCTACTGTATGAAGTGCTACTGTGCGATGCCAATGCTCTCCACCTAGCTACATAAACTGCAATGGATTATGGATCCATTTTTAAACAGAGAGCGCCTCAACTAGATAGACAAGAACTTTGTCAGCAAAATAGACCACTTCATAGCCTATACGTGCTTCCGGCAGAACATATTCATTGCATTTATTTATGCACAGTGTTAGTATTTCTGATGGCCTCAGGCCTACCACTACAGTATATAGGCCGAGGCCGCTGTGTAAGTTGCCTTCGTGGTTAGTGCCGACCGAATACTGGGATAACCCTGTGGGGTCCAGTCAGTCCTTGGTAGCTCACCTTCCTGGGGCAGCATCTGCAGCATCTGCGTTTACTTCCAGGAATGGGCTATCATCAGGTTCTCCCTTTTTTACCCCCCCAGACTTGATACAAAAGTGTGTGATATGCACAGGTCACTTTATTGCCCATTAGCCCCATTATGACATCATCAGATTGCTTTCCCGCCAGCTTTTGCGGTTGATAATTACAAAAAGCTTAATGCTATTTCATGGGGAGTCGGCTATATAGGACTGTGAGGTTAACAGAAACACATCAATGCAAATGTATAAAAAATAGCGTTTTGCCATATTGCAATAAATGTATCAAAACTAAATGAAATTGCAGGAGCTGCGTTCTTTTTGCAAGGTTTTTTGTTTTGTGCCTAAGAGTTTGTGGGGTTTGAGTGAATAGTGTGTTTTACTTTTAGGACGATCCATTGGATTACTCCCTTTTAATAACTGAATTAAGGCCTGTGAGCCTGTGAGCCAGTCCTTCCTAGGCCTGCCTTTTTATGCTTTTCACCTCAAGTACTGTGTATATTTTTTATATGGGAAATGATCTCCAAAGGAAAACAATACAGGAGACACCTGAAGCCCTTAAACAATCCCCATTTAGAGAGCCCCAGTGAATCTCTCCATTAAGCCTTGTGAGGTCCTGACAGAGGGTTTAGCAGGCCCTGTGTGTATTTATGGGCTTTCCCTGTGGCTAATTGAATACCTGTCTTATGTGGCCTGATTATGGTAATAGGCCCCAACAGTGCAGCCTGAGGATGTCCTTGTGATTAGGACTGTAGTGGAGGCTCAGAGAGCAGCAGTGGCAGCACAGTTCAGTGCCTTGTGAGGACTCCCTTGAGATAGAGGAAGA
>NC_139668.1:3277500-3335000 GCF_951799395.1 Argentina silus
GAGAGAGAGTGAGAGTGTGGGAGCTAATTTGGCTCATGCCTCTCACCAGTTGAGTGGTTGGGGGGCCGTGAAGGTGTAGCCGTTTAGTGTCGCTGTAACAAATGTTGCCAAAGGTAATATATAAAAATATATACTGTATAATATGTGCCATTTAGCTGACGCTTTTATTCAAATTGACATTGCAGTGAGTGCATACATTTTTCAGTATATATATGGTCCCAGCGGGAAGTAAGTGATTGCTTCATGAACATATCACTAGAAATATCACTGGTACTGCAAGTTAATAAAGGGAAACTCACAATTGTAGGATTTGCTAATGCTTGTTATGTCAATTTCAAAGATGATGGATAGACAGAATGATACAGTGGCCATCTTGAAGAACACATTTAATCCCTAGGGAAATGAAAGTGAATTGTTAGGAATACGGACAATGGTATTAATTATTTGAGTGGCAGCTCTCCATGTGCAAAATAGGTTGTATACAATTACATGTAAATTAGCATGCTTATAGATAGCCCTATTAGTGCAGTGTCTTTTGTGCATAATTACAGCGATGTTATGCTTATGAGGTCTTGGTGAGTAAGCATCTTTCATGGAACAATGAGGTGTTTTTCTATATTATTTACATAATTAGGATTTAGACCAGCGGTAAGTGAGACTATTTGAAACTGACATTTAGAAAATGAGAACACTATTGTCTTCCCATGTGTCCATTTTATGTTCACCAATCACAGAATCCACTTAACTCGACCAAATACAAGGGAATGTATTTAGCTGAGAATCCTTATTGTTTTTACAGTTGTTGGCTCAGGCACTATAGAGATCAATCTAACCAGGCTAAGGCCTTTGCTTTGCCTCGCCAGAGGTGAGGAGTGCACAGTGTATCTTTATTGTACCTGTCCTCACCTCCTGTCCTCACCTATGGGATTGTCTTGGTGTATTCTCCTGTTTATCGATCTGTGGTACCATTACAACAGCAGGACACCCACAGATCCTTTTAGTTCCCTATGTGGGAAGTCAATATGGAACACACACACATGCAGTGAGAGGCTGTGACACACATACAAGTCAATAAAGGACACTCGCACTCATGCAGACATAAACATATGTACATGCGTTGGTTAAAACATATGTACAACTACTCACTGTAATTCAGTCGATTTTTCAAGGATTTATACTTTTTTTTTTTTTCTGTAAGTCTGTAATTACTTACTTGAGTATGTTTTCAATGAAGTATTCTACTTCTCTACTTTTTTTGTTGTTATTTGTTAGTACAATTATATCAGTAGCAAAATCATTACGGGCAGATTTTTGAACAAAAATAAAGTACAGAATAAATCTCTCCAGGAGGTAGGTGTGAATGTGTCAGAAACTACCAGCGGCAGAAGACTTCACCAGCAGAACTACAAAGGCTTCACTGCAAGGTGCAAACCACTAGTTATCCTCAAAAAGGATACAGGATACAGTTTTTCTAAAAAGTACCTAACCTAGGGTTAGGTCTGGAAGAAGGTATCAGAGTGATTACAAGTGGAAAGTTTGGAGAAAAAAGGATCTTCCCAAGATTTACCGAATACCACAAAAATTGTGAAGGGGTGTTAATGTTAGGGCATATATAGCTGACCACTATAACTGACTAACTTGTCTTAATTGATGATGTAACTGCTGCTGGCAGAAGCAGAATGTATTCTGAAGTGTACAACAAAAATCTTGTCTGCTTGAGTACAAGCAAATGCCTCCAAATTATTTGGATGGCGCTTCATCATACGGTAAGACAATGACCCACAACATACGACCAAAGCAAGTAGGGAGTTAGTTCTCTTTCAGTCGACTCAGTTCAACACCTCACTATGGGTTATGCGCCCTTGCATACCCTATTCACTGAAACCCTATTCAATCATGCCTGGAACAGACCGGGAGTGCTTTGCATGGCTGACCCCACCCCAGCCCAGTTTATAAAAGTTCACGCACAGTATATTAAGGAGTGAACTAAAACAAAGAGACTTGTAAAAATGTATGTTCTCTATGACAACTTCATTGTAACTTGGCAACAAAGGTAGGCTAATATTAGACAGAACCATGCTGTGATAAGTGGCCAATCAGGATGATGAGGGTTTAGTAATATATACAGACAGAACAAACTCTCTTTTCAAATTTAGGTGATCGGCAGTGAATTACAAGATGTTTGATTGAGCAGTGTTTTAGTGGGGGTACCGGGCTTTGGCCACTGCAGCCCCCACTCTTTGGAACACTCTCCCAAACCACATCGAAGAATCCAGCATGCTCTCCTCCTTCAAACGATCCTGCAAAACCCTTCTTTTTAAACTTGTTTTTACTGACTGTGCTTTTGTTTTACTTTTAATTTATCCATCTATTCTTGTTCTCTCCATGATATATAGTGTCTTTGAGTACTGAGAAAAGCGCTATACAAAATAAATGCATTATTATTCTGATTCTGATTCTGATTCTGATTATTATATTGAGTAGACGAGGGAAGGCTGTCCTTGGTGAAAATTCAGAGGTTCACACCCTATTGTGATGTTGTAAATGATAACAACGATTGGCTACTTTTGTATTCAGTCTCAATCCCACTGAAACCCAAAATCCTTACTCCTGTCTTGCATGAAAATGCCTAACTTCATTCTGTAGTCAATATGTTGCATTATTAAAGCCGACTCACGCTTAACTATGTCAGATTGCGCAAAGCCATTTCCCCTGCTTCTCTGCACTGTGAGAGAATGTGTGAGGATGGTATGAGAATAGATAGGAGTTGGTCCCATTGCTTGGTCCTCGTTAAAATAACCTGATATTTAAACCATTTCCACCATTCATCTCTGTAATTCATGAGCTGCTATAATAAACTTGATTTTGCCAATCTATCTGATGAGGCAAACCATTCTCTTTTCAAACATCCTTCACAGCTCTTGTCACCACCTTGTGGTGGCTTTCGGCAGCACTTCACAGCTTGTGTCTGCTGCAGCAGCAGCATTGAGGTAGACCACTGCTGCGTGAACCTATTAACCACTGGCCCACTGTACTGTAAGCACAGCAGTGGGAACTGGAAACTCATTATCTTACCATCTCAACCGCCAAAGAATGTCTGCTTCTGGTGTCCAAACACTTGGAATTGTATTTTATGCAATTGGGATTGTGAGGTGAAGTGACATACTGTAGTATCCTCTCTTTTGCTCTTGATGAGTAGAGATCCATTTTTGGATGTCCTCTCAATTTAACTGCCCACTCCCCATGGTGCAAAGTAATTTAGAGGCTCAGGAGAGAATATTAGCTCTTTATGAAGCTATTTTGGTTGATTTGATGAAAATATCCATGAAATGCATATAAACTGTCATTAAATAGCAATTTAGTGGTGACTCCTGTACAGTAATAAGGTATCTGTCATTGTCATTATCAACAAATGGGACATATGGGGCATACAACACAATTTGAATACCAGATTTAATCTAAGACAGAATCCCTCTAAAAACTGCACTCCATGGAGCTCCATCCTTTAAAAGAAAAACCCAAGATTTTGCCTATGTGCTCAAACTTGGGGCTGCGTTCACACACTGTTACATATTTAATGACGAAAGGGAAAGAGAGAAAGTTCAGCCAAAGTTTGAGAACAATATTTTTCATTCACACGCCTCAAGAAATCCCAAGGAGGACCCCTATCGGATACCATGAATATTCACTTTGAATTTGCATGTGCTTAGCTCCTCATCTGCCGTTGGCCCGCTCACCTTTTGTAATGCATGAATCTTTCAACGTCCCGTCCTCTCCTGAACATATGTCATCAATCTGTGCCTACATCCTGTTTTTCCCCCGCTTCATTTGCTTTGAATGTAATCAATTATGTAAATAGGGTTGTTGTCCCAGGAAATTGAATGGCGCCACAAACTCGAGTTTAGGAGGGGATAGAGATGTTGACGCACCTTCTTATCGTGTGGCGTAAATAAAGAGCCCTTCAAGTAGCTGTCTGTGTTTGGATGCGACGGCTAGAGTCAACACAGTGTGTGTTATGACTCAACAACTTCCTCTTAATGATTGGCAGGTATTATACTACAATAGCAGTACAGTGCTACCTCAGATAGTTTGAGTGGCACATACACATTGAGACACAGCAATCGTTTACAAATGTGTGGACATTTTTATCTAGATAAAAACAATGTTTCAGCTATAACATAGCCACTAAATGCAACAACGGTAAGTCAAAGTTGAGAGACTGCATATGGCGTATACAGTACAGTATGTCCTCCTTTTGTTTAACAGAACAAAGCCGTATGCTATCAAACGTGCTTTTTACATACTGTACAATGCCATTCGATATAAAGAAAACTGCAGCTAACACAGATCCATGTACATAATAGCAGCCGAGAAAATATATATATTCCCATGAACACAACAGGTGCAGGAATGGAAATATGACACCTGAAGTTTCCAAGGTGTCTGAATAGCTTTCCAGCCCCACGCCTGCAGTAAGCTATCAACTGTAATCTACCTATTGAAGATTCTTTTTCAGACTGCTTGAAATTACCTGCTATCTGGTGCTTCAAGATATTGCGACAAAAGGCCCACATTAGACACTGCAGCAACCAATTCACTGTAGTCTATTGATATAAGATTGGGTTGTAAGTGGTCTTTGAAAAGGTTATTTGGCCATCGGTGGCCACTGAATTCATATTCATTCAAAAAGAAAGAAAATAAAAGAAGATATTGTCTGCAATTCTAAGACTCCATGATCAAGCATTGATGCGTAAACAGGGGTTGTAGGATAGTTTGACCCTTGGTCAGACACCTCTGTGCCTCATCTTCACACATCTGGATCTCTTCTCTCTCTAATCACAGGGCTAGTAAAAGGTAGCCAGACAATAGCGGAGGTGCATAAGGTGTCATACCCACAGATTGACTTCATTCAACGATATGACCCCTGCCATGATTCATCCACACACTTACCACAGTACATCTATTGCTAATTTGAGCAGTGGCGAATGTGCAGCGTAGGTTTCTCTCCTTTTCTCGGATTTCGTTTCAGCATAAGTAGGCTACATGATGTTACCATTTCTTGCTCTTGCACGTCTTAATCCTATGAACATTAAAAGAGGATGATGCACTGATAAAATGTTTTTGTTGCTCTGTGGTCAGTGTGTGGAGGAATCATGGCGGCCATGATAGTGCTGAATGGTGTCAAGCTGTAGGCATGACATCTTTATGCATGTTAGCCATTAACCAGCAGCCACTGCAGAACTGTTGGGGTATTTACCATATCTCCAGAGACAAACCACCTACTGTAGCTCTCTCTCTCTCTGGCTCTACCTCTGACTGTCTCTCTCTCCCTCTGCTAATTTCCCTTTCAAATATCCTCTTCCCTAAAGTAAATACAACTACTGCACTTGCACTTAGCTCATTTGCAGGATTTTCTTCTGACCTGGTTTCAAGCATCAGTCCACAGCAGGTGTTTCCTGATCGTGAGGTATCTGTAGCATGATTGGGAGCCAAGTCCTCTTTGAATTAAATTGATATGCCGTGTGTGTGCGCGTGCGCGTGCGCGTGTGCGTGTGTTTGGTTCGGACGAGATTCTAATGTGTGAATGGTAGATTATTTAACCATGAATACTGAGAACAGAACCAAGGGTCCCACTCATACCAATGGGTTTACACTTACACTGTCTTGTAATTACATTGGCAGGTAGCCTATAGTGACCATACTGTGTGGATATACATCAGTATCTCGGCCTACTAGCAAAGAGTCTCTGAGCATCTCTGTGATTTCACTGTGCCTGTACCAATGGGACTAAGAGAGGGCATCAAGAGAACAGAGAACATATGAATGCTTAGCGAAAGTAAGATAGAAAGAAGAAGAAAAGCAGGTGTGGGTTTTCAATGAATGTGTTATGATCAGGAAGGTATGGGTTAAATAATCAATAATGTAATTATTGTCGTTGGTCAACTTGGCCTCGGAGGTAATCATGTATGTCCAGGTCCACAGATTGCTAAAAAGACACACACTTTCTCAAATATAGTCCACACTTAAACACGAATGCACAGATGGACACACACACACGCACACACACACAAACACACACAAACACAGAGGGAGAATACCACTGCAACAAGGCAATTCGTCTTTGATGATAAATTCTCATTGGTGTCTCTAGAGACATTCAGCCCATGCTGACAAATCAACACATTTTTCACTTGCTCTGCCTCTCCCTCCCTCCTTCCCTCCCTCTCTTCCTTTCTCTCATATTCTCCACAATTGATTTTTCCTGCCCTTCTTTCTCCATCCTGCTCCCACTCTGAAGAAATGTTCTTCTTAAATATGGTTAAAGGCTACAAGAATCACCCTCATTATAGAGAAAAACTTCACGTGATTCACACTGTATAGGCCAATAAAGTATTATACTAGTATTAGTGCCAATAAAGTTGGTCTGCACTTCGTCAGTGTTAAAGTTCACACTATTGTTTCATTTTTTAAGGCCTCTACCGCTATTTTGATAGTAATGATTTACCATGGCAGCAGATTTCCTCCTGCAGAGTAAACATACTTCATCTAACTCTTCAAATTGCCTTTGGTTTTGACAAAATCTTAATAAAGCCACTGCAGTCTGTCCTCTTGTAATGGTGGCCGAGGTCTGAATGGACTGAGGGTGGAGAGAGAGAAAGAGACGTTTTTTTATTTTGGACACAGTCGTGTCTGGAGTTCCATCATTGATAACCAGTGAAATCTAATAGGAAGGATGGAGGAGGTAGGGAGGGGACTGTTGTTCCCTGCCTATCTGAAGTCAGCTCCATAAATTGGAAACAGCGGTAGACCCTAATCTCCCATCACCTGCACAGAGTGTATTCACTGCCGATACATGTCCCGAGAATCCAGATACACACACATAGTCAGGAAAACACACATTCTGCATAGAGCTTGAAACTAGATGCTCTGAATGTGGGTGTAATTGACTCTATTTGTAAAAAAAAAAATATGCCTATCTATATTGATATTTAAAAACTGGTATGATGATGGTGGTTGTGGGAATAAGACCCCTTTGGTAACAAGATATCGGATTATGTTCCCGCCAAGCCGCCTCGGACCCGGCATGCTCTGGGAAATGAGTTCTGGATGGACGGTGCATCTCGGAATGTGTCCATGCGGATCACACCATTATTCCTGATTACTTAGTCATAGCTCTTATCTGCAAACTGCCACATGGCTACTTCGGCTGCTGTCTAAATTCTGCCCTCCCTTTCTCCATCTCTCCTCTTTAAGGCCTCCACAGTCTTCTCCCTGACCTATACCCCCCTGTGTTGATCAGATTAAAGGCTAACCTATCAGCTAACGCTACAAAAGTTACCACAGAGCTGAAATACATTACGAAAATCTGTGACAAATGTGCCCGGCTAATTGTTGGTGGTGTGGAAAGGCAGACAGCCTATGATACAGAGACTGCTGTGTTCCCACTTGGCACCAAACGAACGACCTTGACGACATTCCAGACTGCAGAGCCTGCCTCTAATTAGAATACAAGCACTCATTATCCAATGACTGTCGCCCACCCAAGCATTTCCCACAATGCTTCACAGACCAGTGTAAGCATGGGCTGCATTCGGATTTTACAGAAAATGCTAACTTTTTACTATCCTTGTAACTTTCCTTTCTCTCATACTCTTTTGTTAGCAAGGTCAAGGAAAAGTTATAAAGGAAGGAAGGATTCTAGATAATACGAACATAGATAATACGAGCATTTTTTGATGTTTAAGTTTACACACCTTGTTTGTAGTAGCAATGTGGAAATTACATTATACAAGTGTTATATTTGCTATTACACAAGTGGAATAAGGACTTCCTTGTTACCTAAATACAATTTCCAAATGTATTTACACTTTTTACAAAATAAATTGTCTCAAAATGCTTTATTTTTCTTACAGTATTTTCTATACTGTAGACATAGTCTAGCATGTCTAGTCCAGGAACATAGTTTTTATATCTATTCTGTTTTCAGTTGCATGTCATCAACCCTAACCCTAACCCTCATTATGGCAAATTTCAGGAAGTTAACCAATACAAAAAAGCATTACGATTAGGCTATAGGGTTTAGGGTAGGGACGTTTCAATGATCCCATTTAGTTTATACCATTTACGAATCTGATTATACGGTTGTAAAGTGGAACGTCACTGGAGACACCGAAAAAAGCGAGCACCGCTGTAACACTGACATGATAATGCAGATATTTGGCTGTCAAACTAGATACCACTAGAATTAAATTGACACGTGTTAATTATTTCGCTTTCCCCATCATCCCAGAAACGGAGACGGCATGAAATATTGTGCAGGTTTTTCAACTATATTAGCGACTGGGCACGGTACTTCTACCAATACAATGTATGGATGTCTGGAATGTCAAATAGAAAATATGATATCACGCTCAAAAAATAGGTAGAATAACGTTATTGATTAGTGTCGTAGAGAGCTTCCAACAGTACAAACTTTCTATGTTTGTCCCCAGACAGCTTCGTTGTCATGGTGTTCCTTGATTATGATACAATCACGTTGTCACTTCATTATGACGTCAAGTGGTCAGGATCAAGATTTAGTCGTCAGTTGCGGTCAATTTAAACATTACAGTGTTTGTCGTACAGTGTACACTATTGATACTAGTTGCATACTATTAGCTTATTGGTGTCTTATTTAGTGAATTTTCTTTGCAATGGATGAAAGCCCAAGTGCTTCACTTCAGTCTCTTACTGTAGACACTCTCTCTGAAGAAATGTCTCAACTTGTCCAGGAGGTGAGTGACCTCACTGGGCTCTTGGTGAGCGAAGTCCTGGACTCCTCAACTACCTTGAACAGACCAAGGCCTTCTGTTGATCAATTACTGGCCTCTGTAATCTCCCTGAGCGCACCACCTCTGCCCAGAGAGGCCTGGGATAGCAATGATAAGGAGGCTGAGGACCCTGAGATCATAAGCCAGTCCTCCTCTGTGGACATATCCTGGCCCTTCGCCATCTACCCTCGATGTGAGGAAAGAATGCCTATGTTGGAGAAGTACCCCACCAGCCTTATTGTGAGGAAGGTATCCAAGAACAGGGCCAGATCTTCCCTGTCAGCGGGGTCAGGCTGCTCTGAGCAGACCCTGCCCAGTATCCAGGAAGAGGAGGAGACTCATGTGTTCTCCCTCATTGGGCAAGCTGTCCCTGAGAAGACAACTATGGAAATGGCTGTGGTGGAAAACATGGCTAAAGAGAAGACCTCTCTCTGGAGGAGGCTGAGAAGTTTCTGCAGTCTGTGGAAGAGGGGGAGGGCTGCAACTTCAGATAAGAAGACCAAGGTGGTGCAGGAGTGCAAGAAGGTGAAATAGTTACTCTACTCATCAAGTCACTGATGTTGAGATACTGTGTATCATGTCTCTCTTTTATAATCTCTCTTCCCTTCTTCTATAGTCTCTGTTCGTTTTACAGGAGGAGGAGGAGGAGGACACAGAGGAGACACATGGATGCTGTTTCCCTTACATGGATTTCATTAAATTGCTTAAGAGATGATGTTCCTATTCTTCTTCAAAATGTTCCTAATAAAAAGTATGAACATTTAGACCCACAGTGTGGACAATAGTTTCCTTGGGTCAGAGGCAGAGGATTGAATTTTGGAATGGTAGTATTTTGGAATGGACGTCAAAGACAATTAATCCTATCCTGATTAAACTTGGTACACAGGTTCATTAGGCTCTCAGGGTCATACCCCTAAAGCCAAATGCAAATCAACCAAAAGGGGGCCATATTTTGATATCTCTTCCGCTTGTGAGTGTGGTCTATCATATACATGCCTTTAAATCACCAGTCTAGACCTCGATGTGAGGAACATCTGTGCAAAATGTCCAAGAGGAGCTAAATGGTGGCGCTGTGAAGGTGTTTGAATCACCAAAATGCTGATTAACAATGACGGTTTACCCTATCACTAAGGAACGTTTTATTTTTTAGGAGAGTGGCCGATCCTGCCTTGGGTATTGCTGTTGAAAGCCAAGTTGTAGTGCTGTTGTTCATGTCTACATCTGACTACTGAAACCACTACTTTTCAACTATGTGTTTTGGAGATTAACCTTTTCTGAACAGAGTTGTACAATGTTTCTGCAATATGCTGATCAATATGTTAAAGGCTTAGTTAATTTTTTTCAACAATCCTATCTCATTTACCACTAGCCAAATCTCCTTTCAATCCATTCAATCACTTTTTACATCAGTGTTTTGTTTATTGACAAAACAGCAGTAGCCTCTTCATAGCATGTACTAGCAATGCTAGTGCAAGTCAATGAGGTCCAAAACCATTTCTCATGAAGTAACCCTTTTATCTACAGATGCAAAACAGCATTTACACATTTACGCCAATCATATAAAAGCTGATAAATCAAAGATGTTTACACTATCGCTAGAAGTAATGTTTGATCCGACTCATGGAAGCGCACACTTTCTCCTCAAGTCGCATATCGAGGGGAAAGTGCATTAGAAAGTGCATTAGGAAATAAAAGAAACAGAAATTGCGGTCTAAAACAGTCTTGTTTGACCAGATGGAAGACAACGTTTAACATGGGTTTCAATGAGGAAATGCTTTTTTTCGCACCAGCCACTGTAGTTCTTCACTTGACCACATGGTAAAGCCTCTGGGCAGATTTGCTCCCCTGGTTTGATCCTATGACCTTGCCATGAGGCTTAGACCCCGTTAATCGCTGTTTGCAGCTTTAATTATGTATTCCTATTATTAGTAATAGCTAATAGCTAATTTGTATTAATTAGGAAACATATCATTATGATAAAACCACAAATAAATCATAACACACGGTAGTAGAAATAATAACGTCCATAAAAAAACAATTGGGCTATAACAAATGAGTTATAGTGAGTCTATACATATCAACCATCTATATCTGCTATCTACTTCCATTATAAAATGGCTCTGAGTCTAATGGTCAATGGTTTATTTAACACAGGGGAACGACCATTCTCTAAACACTCTTCAGAATTAAGCATGGGATGATGATGGCGGCTCCCCTGTGTCCGCTGAAACACTGTATTTATTGTCACCAGTGTGAGGCGTCTCTCAGTGCACCACATTAACACCTCTCGTCTTAAAGTATTTACAGTACCTCATTTGGGAATAACACATTGAGTAAACTACAGCAGGGACTCATACACCCCCCTCCCCCCCTGCCCCCCTCCCCTTGCGCCGTGTTCATCCCCAGAGGTTGTCGAAAGATTAGCCGAACATTACAAAGCATGGGTTCCCATGTCACATTAAAACTGAACCCCTCCTAACAGCGTCTTAAACCATAATTTTTTCTCACTCTCTCTCCCTTTCCTTTTCCGCTTGGATGACTGGGAGAATAAGCACAAAACAAAAAGGTCAAGTGACTGCTTCTTTTCTCCCTCCTCGAGTTTAATTTTAAGAGCGGTGATAGAAAATGTTCCAAGGTAGCTCAGCATGAAAGTGTTGTGTGGTAATGAGTCTTGTAATGGGGGAGCTGACTATTTCCTGCCTCCCACCAATCCAATAGGTCAACTATACAGTAGGCTTGTACAGTAAATACTATATACAGTAGGCTTGTATAGTAAATACTATATACAGTAGGCTTGTATAGTAAATACTATACACAGTAGGCTTGTATAGTGAATACTATATACAGTAGGCTTATATAGTAAATACTTTGTACAGTAGGCTTGTATAGTGAATACTATATACAGTAGGCTTGTATAGTGAATACTATATACAGTAGGCTTGCAAGTCATGTGTTGGTGCATGGGGGAACTGAAAGTGTGGGGGTTGGCTCTGTGCTGGGATGTTGGCAGAACAACATGTGTATTTGCCCAACAGCTCTGGCTAGCAGGATATGTGGACCATAACACTGTGTGTGAGTAATAGGCTTCACACTGCCACGGAATTGCTTCCACCCACTCTTGAACTGAGTCTCGAACCTACGTCCTCTGTATTCCCAACACATGTGGTCAATGGGTCGCAGACTTCAGGAAGTTATTACATGCAAAGCATTGTTGACGAAATACTAATCATATGTGCTTAATTTTGAAATTTGATAAATCTGTCCCATAACTTTTGGGAGCCTAAAATAGGGGGACTATGTCTAAAAAGTGTAGTAATGTCTTCATGGTGATGCGACATGTACAGAAAACCCCTTCTATAAAAGCTGATAATCTCTACTTTCACCTCATAGTAACCAAATAGAGCCAAAAGAAGAATAGCTTCACTGTCCCATAACTTACGCAGGGCACTGTATCTAGGAGTCTAAATAACTCTTCCATAATTTAGTTGTCCTTCTATTTGTAGATCATTTGCATCTATGTGACACATTGGGCCTCATGCAGGAAGCGATATACGAACACATTTCCTCTTGTTTTCGTTCGTATCCACGATTTGTTCTTATTTTGTTAGTACCCATTGATTTCTGGTATTCACCAATGTTTTCTTATTTTTGCTTATCTTTGCTCTTCACCGTTTTCACAGTCCACAAATTGTTTGTCCAACGCAAGGAAACATAAGTTTTAAATTTGAGGAACATAAAAAAACGCATGAATATCATATAATCAAATTTAGTCCATTGATCCCAATTAAGACTATAAAAACCCTTGGATGATATTGCGTGCGTTCAGCTTCTGAATGGCTTACATACTGCTTACATAGATGCTTTGGCCATCCAGGCCTTACGCAGAGAACGCGTTTTTAGAGATCGCACAGATCTATTTGATGAGACGGATGAATGGCTGCTGAGCCGTTTCAGATTGTCAAGAGCATTGCTTTTAGATTTGTGCAATACTCTGGAGCCTCAATTTAGGGGAAACACAGGCCGGTCAAATCCCGTGCCTCCACACCTGCCCTTATGTAGTGTTTAGAAGGCGTTACCTATGCTAATAACAAACAACCGGCAAACATCATTCAGCACAGCTGGGTAAGAGCAGATTTGGATGGTTAAGAACGCTTCGTGCATCTGGAGTTGACTTCTCTTATTTTTTTCTCTTAACAGAAAATTAAGAGAAAAATATAGGAGACATTTAAGAGAATGTTGCTGCATGAGGCCCAATGATTCAGTATTGCTACAAGACTAATTGACAGTTGCTGAGAGAGCCAAAAGTCAGTCTCCAAGTTATTTCCAAGTTACACCAACTGTGCATTTAATGAAGTATTGGTATGATAAACAATATGACTATATTTCAAGCGCTGTTGTCACAACCGCAACCATAATGTCACGACCGAAACGACGGGTATAATGCAAATACATTGGTGTCAAATGTGATGTTTTCAAAATTCAAGAGGATCAATAGTTAGAGGCATATGACCTTGCATCCATTAGTAAATCGAGGCGTTGTACAGTCAAAACTGTAACTCGAAGAAACGATGCTCATCTAATCTTAGAAAGTACGGCTTAATTGTTTTTGAAAATTCCTTAAGAAAATGATTCAATTATGTATCAAAATGTTGTAATCCTAATCCTTTTAAAATCACCTCTAACACATAGTGAAAAAGAAAGTTTGAATCATGTTAAAGATTTTGTCTTTATTTAAGTTTTTTCCTCAATTTTCCTCAATTTAAGGGTGTCTCTAAGAGAAAATTAATAATTAATACAAATTAATGACTCCAAATGTGTTCTGTTACCTGACACATTGTTGATTGAATATGTGTGGGAAGATTCAGAAAAAAATAAAATAATAATCATACCTCCAATTTGCACCATTTCTGTAGCATGACCCATTAACAAAATCTCACTCAGTCCAAGCTTTGTCACTGTAAACACAATTAATAATGATCACAAAATGTCTTTGATCCCAATCTGAATATCTTTCCTAGATGCTTACAAGCATGATAATAGTTTATTTATTTATTTTTGTACTAGAAAGACACTTACTTCCAACACATTCTTTAGCAGATAGTTGTTCTTCACAAACACTGCAAATGATTATTTAAGCTTAGAAGTCCACAGCATGCTGCCTTTCGCTGTCAGAGATGCATTGATTTTAAATTGTGAGATACAACATGTTTCACATGAGCAGTTTAGTCTTCTCGTTTTACAAAAATGGGACTTCGACCAAGACCAATGCTGTTTTGCTTTGCCCTCTCAGCTGAAAAGAGAATGGTCAATATGGCTTACACATGTCAATAGCCTCAAGGCAAATTATTTGCAGCATCATTGTTTCTTTCTACAGTGGCCAACAATGATGCAAGACATTGCAAGTGTATATCAGACCATTTACATTTTTACATTTTAGTCATTTAGCAGACACTTTTATCCAAAGCGACTTACAGTAAGTACATTTGTCTAAGTGAGTGAATCAACTATACATCAGTCATCGTAAGTAAAAGTGCCATCGGTAGTCACAATGCTAGAGAAAGGAAGAGAAAGGAAGAAAACTTATTTTTTTCAAGTTGTGGTAATGCAGGGTCTTATGGGGTGGAGAGGTCTGAGGAGAAGGAGTCCAGGTGTACCCTAAAGAGATGGGTCTTTAGTCTAAGGCGGAAGATAGGTTGTGACTCTGTCCTATCAGTGGTGGGAACTCATTCCACCACTGGGGCGCCAAGACAGAGAAGAGCCATGACACAATTAAATGTAAGGCAGTTGTAATGTTATCTAATAGCTTTTCATTCATTCATCAGTGCATAATACTTGTATCAACTGAATAACCTGGATGTAAGTACAAATAATTTGAAAAACGTTATATGTAAAAAAATAAAATTATAATAATACAAAAATAAAAAGAACATTGTGTCATTATTTCACAAATATTTCATTTGCGTCCAAAAACATCCATAACCACTAGAGTGTCCCGTCGTCTATTCCTTATTTCCTCTTGGAATGAAATAGTCTATATTATTCTAGAACCACTTACTGGCATTCGAGGGTTTTCATCGACGCTGATACCTTCATCACCTACCAGGACAGCAGCAAAGCCAACCAACCCACAGGCATGACTTTAGCTTTACTGTAGTTTTGAGAAGGGAGATACACTTCAGTTTCACAAAGTACACACACATACATTAGTAGTGAAACATCTGGAAACGCGATGTAGGACTGCGCGCTTTGATAGGCGACCTTCTCGTACCCTTGTTTCGAAACGGTACTTCATTGCACTTTGATGATGTCAATCTGAATCCTAACCCCCTCCTATCCGTATAAACACCCTCCCCCGAGATATCAAATAAGGCGCACGGTGCCCGGATCCTGCACTCGCCCGGACGGCTCTGTAGCGCGCGAGCTGGAGAGTGAGAGAGAGAGAAAGAAAGAGAGAGAGAGAGAGAGAGATGACAAGAGCTTCGCGGAGCTGGCCAGTCAAAGATGGAGCTTTTTAAAACGTTACATTCGCTGCTTTGGATATTACTAATTAATAAAAACAAGAACTGCCATGCTGAGGAAGGTATGTAAAACCGATTTTCTGACTTCTATTTACCGAATGTCCACGTGTTTTTTGGTCGACTCGCCAGCCCCGCAGGTGCGCACATTTTCAAGTTGAGAGAGAGAGACCGACGACGCTGTGTTTCCTATTCAAAGAGGGATGTTAAACACACTAACAATTTACAAATGATGTTTGGAAGGCTACAAGATTGTATGTTTGTAACAATATTACATCTCGACGCGGGCAGCTTCAACACATGTGGACAAATACTAGTATAACGGTTTTTGGCCAGAAATCCTGTCCAGTAAAAGCTAATGGAAACACAAGCGGATAGTTTGTTTCTTTCGGATATAGATTCATATTGCGAATTGAATCGGTTGTCACAGTTGTCAGTTATAAAGTGAATCTAGAGACTTGACATTCACCCACCTGTCATTTTGATATGAACCGGCAACATTGAAACTAAGAGAAGAGTTACAATTTAATGATTTATCAGACGACGATATCTTCTCCTACTACCTGTGTTATCATTTCCGTGGTTGCAGTATTCGTAGTTGCGATATACTTGTTGTGGGAAATGACATGGATAAACTGTATTCTGAGAAAATACAAAGTGTCACTGTATCACTTGTTGTAAATCAAGCATTGCTTATCGGTATTGTGCTCCAAAATGTATTTCAGCTTTACATTTCTTCTTTAAAAAGACGCGATTATTAGAAACAAATGACCTGTGCACTCTACAATGTCACTGTAGAATGAAGGCACTGGTTTAGAGCAACTGGTCTCCTTTGTCCCATTCCCCTCCACCACTCTGTCACTGATGCTTCTTCCCTGACATCAGTTCATAGTGTTGTAGCTGGCTCTTTGTGTATGCCCTGTCTCACTGGTAGAGGAGTCAGCCAGTGGTTGTAATGGTACAGAGTGGATGTTTGATTGTGGGGCTGGGGCTGTGTGTCAGTGTTAGGCTCAGGTGAGGGCAGTAAAGCGTCCTAATCAGAGCAGGGATTCAGAGGAGGAAGGACACATAATGGGATGCATCCCCCAGGCGCTTTCTAGAGGGTTACTTCTGGCAGCGCCTAAGCACAGCTGAGCCAGGCTGCTTTCTTTCACTCTCTCTCTCTCTCTCTCTCTCTCTCTCTCTCACACACACACACACACACACACACACACACACATTCTCACACACTCACATGACATGGTATGCATACAGTGAGTGCACACATGCAAGCTATACTTACAGAGAACATATGCCAGCCACTGCCAGCATAAGTCGTGTCTCTGGAATGCTGGTCTGTTGGATTGGATTCTTTGTCCTAATTGATGTTGTGACAGCGATTAATTGCTGTGAAAGCAATGTGTTTCTGAAGGCTTGGTTTGGCCGCACTGTGAGAGAGATTCACAATGGGAGAATTTGCCTCTGTTATTCTCTCCCCTATCCAGACTATTAGTGTTACAGAGAGACAATTCACTCTCCATCCCTACTCATCTGTCTATCTCTGCAAGTCTGAATGAACCCATACACATGTTTCATGCCAAACGGTCATGGGTATCTGTAACGCTTCTTTCACCTCTCATAGAAGAAGCAATCTCTTTGTGTGTGTGTGTGTGTGTGTGTGTGTGTGTTTCTCTGAGTTTCTTTTCATTCCTCTTTCTATGTACCTTGATGAGTGTTTCTGTGCAAGTCTCTGTTTGTGCATGTCTTGTTTAATTATGCATATCCCTTTGTGTATCCGGTTGCATGTCTCTTCAGATTCTACATTGACCTGTGTGTATGTGTGCATGCGAGTGTTCTCGTGTGTGTGTGTACTGCTCCCCCCCCCCCCCCCCCCCGCTTTAGCATGCGGCTCACATCCCCAGCTGGGTTAGCGACTGCTAATACGGCTGGGCCATGTAGGCTTCCCCCCCCCCCCCCCCCCACACACAGTCAATCTAGCGTTCGCCGCCGCTTTCTCATTCCCCGCGCCTCAACGCTAACACACCTTGGCATCTCATCGGGATCTCATTTACTCCCCCATCCCCTCCCACCCACCCCCCCCCCACCTCCCCCCTCCACCCCCACCCCCCCTCCCCCTCTCCCTCCGTTCCCTCCCTCTGTATTCACTCTGCAGCGGGGAGGCGATGCAGCCGGGGCTGAAACTGCAGCGTAGCCTCCGGGTTCATTGTGTTTTTTGCCGGCGTAGGTTTGTATCTGTCAGCATGGCCCGAGTGACGACGCCACAGACCCAGGGTTGGTCACCTGCACACGACGCTCTAACCTGCTACAGCAGCATTGGCATTGAACATGTGGCCCGTTCATGCAGTTTGGCCCCCCACTTACCTTAATTCTAGGTTTAGTTCTATGGTTAATTCTGTGGTATCAAATAAGCCATAAGTGGATTGAAATACAGTATTTGGCCCACATTGTAGTGATATATTCTTCATGTTTCTGTGCATATGTTAATGTCTGCCATCTATTTCTGATCAGATGGATGTTTCGAAAGCAGCTGACACAAATCCTGCATATCAGATGAGACAAATTTGCTCTGATTGATGCAAAATTCTTCTCTGACTGCCCACGCCTGAGCTCCAGTCCCCAGTCTCTCTGTTGGCTGAGCAGGAGAGGTTTGGATGTGATCGTGGCGACCTTACCGCGTGTGAAAGGTCGCAGTGATTTGCGAAGTTGGCAGGCGTGTCTGTGACATTCTCCCTCTGTGGGCTTTTCGGTCAGTGTCATTTTGATGGCAGTGAAAGAGAGGGGAGGAGAGGAAGAAGGAAGTGCCAGAGAGAGAGAGAGAGAGAGAGAGAGAGAGAGAGAGAGAGACCTAGAAATGACAAATTAAAAACGGTTTAAAACCCCCAGTAAAATCTGGTGTGAACTTTTGTCCTTATGGTTTATCAGTTGATTTATATAGCATTATAACATTGACTTGGTGATGGATTGATTAATTTCTCCTTTTATGGTCTCAGGTGGTAGAGGTTGTTTCCCGCTGGGACCATGCAAAACATGTGAGCACTCACTGTACTGAAAGTCGATTTGAATGAAAGCGTTGGCTAAATATATTGTTGTTATATAATTGTCTTTATTTAAAGCGGCCCAACGGTCACTTGATTTTCCTTTGTTCCCTGTAAGGACGCGCACTATTCTGCTGTATCGGCAATGTTATAGGAAGAATAGATGGCTTTTTAGATGGGATTAGCCTTATTGAAGAGTGTGTGTGTGTGTGTGTGGGGGGGGGGGGGATACAATGATAGATGGAATTTGGGATAGAATGATGGATGGACCTTTTATTGGCGGATGCTGAAGTATACAAGAGCTGATTTTTGCAGGATTTGAAGTAAAAGTTGTGTGTGGGTGTGTGTGTGTGGGTGTTATGCATTGGTATGCATATGTAAGCCAAACACGCTTTGCTCTGCTCTAGGTTATTACCAAAGCTGTTAAACACTAGGGGCTAAAGGTGTGCCTCGCACTGAATTTTGCATGTCTATGATATCATAATCTAGATGTATTATTTGTTAGTTTTCTGTATTGTTTGCTAGTTTTCTGTTACCACTATTTCATCTGTTAATTATTGAACGTGAAATGGCTAATTTGTCCTTGAAAAGTCCTCCGAACACTCCCATTTACTGCTCCGCCTATATTGGACAACGTTTGTCTTGGTCGCAGCGAGCATCTTGAGGTGACACCAAACGACCCAAGCAGTCTTTGCACATGGTTTTAGCGTTGCCAGTTTCATCCCAGCCCACTCCCGTCCCCACATCAGTAAATATTCATGAAGCCTAACTGGAAGTGAGGAGGAACATGGAGACACTGGGGAGTGTCCATACAGCAGGGGAGAAGATAGGAGAGGACTGCACATTGACAGAAAATCTTGTATCAAACATTGTAGACAGATTATTTTAACATAAAATGTTTATTGAAGACATTTATGCAAACATATTATGGGAAGTGGGTTACGGTTAGGGACCAGTTGATGTAGGGAATAGCTGAGCAGTGTGCAGGATAGGCTTATCATAGACGAATGGTGAAGAACTCAACTCTGGACTGAAACGCAGGACAGGATTTTACTGTGAAGACAAACACCACAAATGTGACAGTGTTTGTGTATGTGATTGACTGTACATACAGTAATGAGAGATTTTGACATGGCTCCTCACAGTGCTTGGAGAGGAAACATGAATGCCCCAGGGGATGAGAGGGCACTTGGGACATGGCTTCAGTTTATGACACTGGTATTTTTGAGTGGTGTGGTCATCACCTCGGGATATTCTACATTAGCTGGTTATTATAATTGTTTGTATGAAAATAATAAAAAGAAATTACGGCTTGAATTTACAAGAACGAAAAGTATCTCCTCCCACTCTTATTAAATACATGTTTCTAAGTTACATTTGTCTCATAACCACTGTTGAGAACATATAAAGTGAAGCTGAACTCTATTTGAACTGATTTTTTTCGCGTGAGTTTTGTGCAGCAGATAAAAGGGACCAGCCTCTCCTGGTGCAGGCATATGTAACTCCCCTTATCACATGGCATGTTGTTTTAAAGCCTGTTTTAAAGGTTATTTAAAGGTTTCAACGGTGTAAAAGGCCTAATCGCAAACAGCCACATTGAAAAAGTGTGTGCCATTTCCTTTCCTTTCCTTTTACAGGGTTGCCATGAACAATTTATTTGCTTCTCATTCCGTGCCATTGTAATGATAGAGTGGTGTTTTGGCGGACTATTTCATGTTGATGTCCATGCAGGTGGAATTAGAGGAATAGGCTGGTGAGCCCCGTCCAAAGAACCTACCTGCCTGTGAGCGAATGTGTTGGTTGCACCAAAGGTTAAATGTGCTGGCCCCTCGAAAGCTGTTGGCTTAAGAGACCATCAGCCTCAATCTAGCCTTGTTTAGGGTGCAGCATTACTTTCTTTATCAGAGGTGAGGAGGGCACAGAGTAGCCCCCCCCCCCCCCCCCCACACACACACACACACACACACACCGTAATAGGAGTCATCCTCCTAGTGTATTTTGCCCATCAAGCTGTATCATTGTCTTCCTATGTTGATTTGAAAGAGTTTCTAGTAGCACTCATAACCAGTCAGACAGTCAGACCGGCGAATTGGGCAGAACCGGTTATGTGAACCTCTGATCTGTGGTTTGTTTTCTCTGGGTGCTTGTAAAACACGAAGCCCCCTCGTGTGTGTCCACCCAGGACACTAAAGACACAGGAGATGTGTTCACGCCGTCCTCTCCCTGCCAGGAGCCTCCCCGTTCCCCTCTCCCTATCCACTCCGTGCTCGGTCAGTGCTCGACTAGCCGGGCCTGGCTCAGTGAATTCTGTTGCATTTATTTATCCAAAGCGACTTACAACAAATACATTTGTCTAAGTCAGTGAATCATCTATCCGTCAGTCATCATAAGACAAAGTGATCGACGCTCGGAACAGTGGCCGTAGGCAGTCACAATGCTAATGCTATGCTGTTCTCACTGCATATCCCTAAGGCAGCGGTTCCCAACTTTTCCGACTCAAGGCCCCCTTGAAAGTATATAGAATGTTTGTGGCCCAAGATACACCCGACCCCAAGTAATGATAATGCGGGAGCCAAACGTTGTTCTCACAAAAAGTTTTATTTGAACGATCAAGCTGTTCGTGGGAGACGGCACACCCTCAAAGCGGACTTCATCTGACAGCCGCAGATTTCCTATCAGTCACCGAACGAAAGGGACAGAGAGGGCACCTCAGGATGTGCAGGTTCACGTCATGGCTGGCCGGTGTTGGGCTACTACTGGGTTCGTCATCTATCGTGATGGAAACAGTCAAAACCACCCAATCAGTTCACAGTCCATACTGGAGCGAGAACTTCCCAGATTAACAGTAGATCAACAGTCGAGACAAAATAAACTTTTCAAATGTTTTCGGTAAAATGTTGCACAGTTCGGAACACAAGCAGGACGGCTTAGCCAAGTTTCACTGAAAAAAACCAGCATCTTGATTGATAGCAGTAGGGCGAAGTTTGGTGGAACATGGTAAGGTGACATGGAAACCTTACCTTAACAACATGATTTATTCAGTTACTTTACCAACTTTATTATCCGTAACCTAAAGTGGATGAGTGAACAGGCTCGTTAGGCAAAAAGGAAAGATGGCTTCTCAGCTTGCCCTTCCTCTGTGTGTTTGTGTGTGTAAGCCAGATAGATCTGTGTTCTGTGAGTGAGGACCAGCCCCTCCCCTCGTGCTCTCAGCAGCTGAGAGAGAAAAAAAGTGCTCTCTCTCTCCCTTTATGCATCCTAATGAAGCTGATATTCGTAGGCCTTTCTGTTAAATATTTATTATCCGTGCACATCAAAAATCCATATTTTTATTTTCTTCAAAAATCTAAGTTTGCCAGTGATTTGTCGGCCCACCTGCTTTACCCGCGGCCCACAGGTTGGGAATGTCTGCTCTAAGGGCTGTACTGTCTGTGTGCAGGACACTTCTCTAAAGTGTTTCAATATAGCGAAAAGCCATGTGTCATGTCATATTCATGTGATCATGTTCCTTCCTCCTCAACATAGTCCAAGTACTTCGAATTCAAGTGTATTGTACATTGTGGGCTTCTCCACGGCACTGATTTAATCTGGATTCAAGGGGAACATTTCTGTGCAAGCCATAGGAGTCCACATGTGAGTGAGTGTGTGTGGACTTATAAGCAAGTAAGGCATAGGTAGATTTGACATGCAAAATAAGGGGGTTTGATTCTCCATAGAAATGACTGGCGTAAAGGCAAGATAGGTTTCCACTGACAAAGGGTTGGTGCAGTCATAGAAATACGTCCTGTTGTTCTAATCATCTGCTTATCAGTGCTGTCAGCTCTGGCTGTTAAACAGCATGTACTGATCAGTAATTTAGATACAAGTGGCAGAGCACACACACACACGCACACACACACACACAGCGAGTTTCCTAGCCTTTGTGTGTAATTCTGCACCTCTCTCCTCTCCAGTAATGACCGTCATGTAGGAAATTTAGCTGGCTGGTGCCCGCAAAGCATTTCCCCATTTCCTATAAAACCCCATTAATCTTTTAGAGAGGCATTTGACCTTTTAAACTCATTAAGCCCGGCTAGGGAACCTACACACGCACGTGCATGCATGCACGCACACGCACAAGGGTGAGCAGCATACACACATACAACATACTGTAGACTCATTTACACATGGGTGGTTATCGATTCACAGCTGGCTCCATCACCTCGCCATTGCCGTGACAACGTCCCCCCCTCTCCTCTCTCTCGCCCCTCTTCTCCTCAAGAAGTGTGGGTTTGACCAGTGACCTGGAAAATTGCCCGACCTTTTAATGCGCGGTGTCCTCAGCGATGAATAAATACATAAATCGCACGGCTCCGGCTCAATTGCTTTTGCGACCCCCCCCTCCCCCTCTCCCCCCCCTCTCTCTGCTCCCCCCTACCCTTCACCCCATCTGAAATGAAATTATAGCCCCCGTGGAGTCTGCTATTCACAATTAAAGGATCCTAGCCGTGGGTCCAGTGAGAGCGGTGTAGGTGGTGGAAGCGGTAATGGGGAGAGTGGCGGTGCGTTGTAACTTGTCAGCATGGGCCCATTTTTGTTCAGTTGTTTGGCAGAAGCGAGAGTGGAGTCTGGGGGAGAGGACAGAGAGGGGGGAGGAGGAGAATTGGGTAGGCAGGAGAGAGAGTAGGGGGAAGGGGAATTGGGTAGGCAGGAGGGAGGAGAGGTGGAGGGATGGGGGGGGAAACATGGATATGAGGAGGGTGGGGAGTGAAAGAGTGTGAGAGAATGTCGGGTTTTGGATACCCTTCGGAATTGAAGGAGTCTTCTTTCTTCCCTAGTTGACGCAGACGTTTCTAACCGGCATGTTCAGAACTATCTGACAGCAGCCTAGATGAGGGTTAGGGGCCTTTGTTATGATGCTGAAGGGGAAAAAGGTTATTGGGTGTGTCATTCCTTGTGAACCTGACCCGTCTGGGTAACACTTTCTGGTAAGGGTACATGAATTGACATTATCGAATGCAGTAGTTAACATCCACAAATAGTGAACTAATACATTAAGAAACCATTAATACAAATTGCAATAACTGCATAAATGATTTCCTAATACATGAATGCATGGTTTGTACTGCTATTTGTTCATGTTAATAAGATTTACAACTGGACAGGAAGTCATGTAATTGTCAGCATGAATAAACGTATAACATGAGCCCAAGCGCTCTTTTGACATTGAATAATTCATGTTTGTACTGCTATTTGTTCGTGTGAATAGGTAAAGGTTTACTACTGGACAGAAACTCATGTAGTTGTCACCCAGCATGAACAAATGGGTAATATATATTATACATGAGCCCAGCGCTCATTGACATTTCTGGGGATGAATGGTGTTCTGAGGGCAGCTCTGCCTTGAAGGAGCAATGGTGTCATTGGTTACTCAACGAGCAGAGTGGACCGTTCGCTTTTCAACCTCAAGTCCTCATTCAAACCAAGAAAAACGAAGGAAGTCATCTTGCCAAAAGGTAATATTTTTCAATTTAGTTATTTATGGCGTCAGTTGCATATTGTTGTTTCTAAGCTAATCGTACAATTTGGAGTGAACATGTTTTTTTTTTCTTCAAAAGCTTATTTTAGCTAACTAGCTTGTTGTGACCACTGGTGTCTAACAAGCTAGCAGTTAAGAAAGCTAACGTTAGGTAGCTAAAGTATTGCTAAACACCATATAGTGAGCAAGCTGGTAACAAAGGTAGCTCATTACTTTGCAAACTTTTCAACAGCGTATTAACTATATAGATTATCCACAGAGGTAGAGCATGCAGATGTTATCCAGCATAGTAGCCACCTAGATATAGGGTGTTTATTCACTCTGCCCAGTGAGAGAAAACATACTTTGGTGATGACATTTCGTTCTAAAATACAATTACAAAAAAAACTATATGATCCTTCACATTGTGAATCGTTCAGTGGGGGTATTTCTCTAACATATGTACATTTTATCCCAAAAGTGTGATTTTGTAACCTAATACATCTGATAATAAGCACCAAAATTCTACTTTTGAGAATTGGTGGTCGTCTTCAAATTTGTTTCCGTAGGTCACAAAAAGCTAAATAAGCATGAAATGGGCTGAATTAAATGTAAAAGGCTTTGAAAATAAATTGCGGGGTAATTGGGGTAGGCACAGTGCTCTGTTGACGTTTCACAAAGATATGCTCGTTTTTGTGAGAAATCTTTGAAAATGAACAAAGATTTTTGGGCCTCGGGAAGGAGCATGTCCCGGGCCTTTGATAAAAAAGTGAATCGTAACACTATTGTGTCAACAGCGCTGATAATATTGAAAAACTGGGATTTGTAATAGGGAGCAGACTTTGTACATCTTGGTTATTTATTTACTCTTTATACTTTTTCTTTTAAAAAAACATTTTGTCCTTTGATTTTGATATTTTTTCACTTTCAAAAGTTAAAGAACCCCTCAATAAAAAGCGCACAACAATAAAAACATAATGTCCCGACATAATGTTTGCCCTAAAGCAAACGGCAGCTTGTGGAACACAAAGGATTTGCGGTAGAGTTGAAGGAGGGAGAGTAGCAGATCAGCTCATGAAGAATGGAGAGGTGAGCAGAGGGAATTGTTTAAATATCAAGATATAACTTGGAGCAACTTGTGTTCCAAAAATATATCTACAGTACCTACTTTCACACCGTAGGTTGTAGTCATCACCCATTCTCTCTACCGTCTAAATGAAGCCCTTATCTGTCAAATGGGCAGCTTTTACACTCAAGACAGCTCAGAGAAATGGGGAAAATGTTTTAGCGGTATTTTTATAATAAGCAGGACACATAATGCAACCTATAACACAATAAAGTGAGGAATTTTCATGGAGACAGGAGTCAGGGTTTTAGGTTTCAGTGGGATTGATAAAGGATAGGAAAATACTGTAGCATTGAGGCTGTCGAGGACAGGAGATATATTTTCTCTCCCATGCCAACCTCTACTCTGAATAGTTTAGTTTAGTTTACAAACTTCATGGCTATGGATTGCTAGACAGGTAGGCCTATTTGTGACTGTCTGAAGACAGTGACAGCTCAAATAGGCAGTTATTTTATAGCCTCGAGTGTAGGCCTAGGGGAATTCCCTGTATCTTTGGTGATATACGGATATCTTTTAGGATTCAAGGCTCTAGATTGTAGGAAATGACTGAAGGTTATCATACGGTCCAAATCTCTGAGCTGCTCTGTGGCTGTTCACCGTTGCTCCATTGACAATGGATGGGGGTCGTTGTTGCCCACTGTCTTGCATATTCACTAGAGTGTCGACTTACCTGAAAAGTACAGATTGCCAGGCGTACCATGTGACACAACCACATGGTTTTTATCCCTCTGGAGGGGTCTGTTATCTTAATGATGTTTATGATCATGTTAAATGATAACGATCTGTTGAGAAGATAATGTGCAAAAAGTGAGTTCTAAACATATTTCGAAGCTGTTCGAACATTTGTGTACTGTTAATAAACACTTAGGTAAAACAGCCTTATATTTTGGATTATGATGGGTTAGTTTTTCAATAAAAAGACTTGTATGGATAATTGGATGATGATTAATTGTTCATGCTTACAGCAGGGTGTAAAGTTGTTCGAAATCTGCCACCGTGGCGAAATTCAACATCCTCCCTAATAATAATATAACCCCCGTCCCCAAAATGGACTTGCGGTGTTGGACATTAGCATTTGAGGAGGCAGCCTCCAGAGACAGAAAGGGGAAAACTTCCCTAGAACCCCCCTGGAAGTAACAACATGTTTATATGCAAACCGAGTACCGGGTACGACACTGCATTTTAGAAGACGCTTTCGTAAAACCATTTGTTTTCATTTCAAAACAGATTTCGTAAATGAAATATTTCTCTTGAGATCTCATTCCCTGATCACTACCGATTAAACATAGCCATTACAACCATTAGAAAGCTTGAATGTTACATACTGGACCTTTCAACTGTTAGTTAATCATAGGTAAAGGTCGGATATTTCACAACTTTACTTGAGGGGGCACAAAAAGGATGAACTAATGGTCTAACACTTTAACATTAAGTAATTAATGGATTATTACTACTTATGGCACATGAGGAAATCATTAGTAAAGGTTAAGTTGTTAAGAACTTCACTTCAGGTGGCACAAAAGGGATGAACTAGTGATGAAGTGTCAGTAACTAATGCTTACCTACTATGTAAGGCACATTAGATCTCTCTTCTTCTTCTCCTCTGATTAATCATTGGTAATGGTGGAAGACTTGACTCCCCTTCAAGATGACCAAAGAGGATGAATTATTGAAGTACGAGTAGTAAATGCTTTCCAACAATTTATGGCACATTAGTTAAGTTTACTGTAGAGGTCCTCTTTGAATATGAATAAGTGTCATTAGTGGATTAATCAGAGGAGAAGAAGAAGAGAGTCTTTATTAATCAGTGTTTATGGGAGTTGGTGTTCTGCCTCATTTCAACTCCTCCAGTACACACTCCCATACATATAAACACACACAGAGGAAGGAGAGGTTGGAGGAGTCAATAACGCAGTGCCCGTGGCGGTAAGTGCCTTGCTCAAGGGCACAAAGACAGGTGATTACCACAAGGACTTTTTGATACTAACAGCCCTCCAGGTAGGTTCCTCTAACCTCTGCCCCCTAATAGGCTGTAATGCCACATCTGTGCATTCACTGGCAAAGGTTTGAAGACAGTGGACATCCGTAAATTCACTGGGCAAAATGATGCAGTCCACAAGGGTTTCTCATTCCTGACGAGTGCAGAAACCAACGTTTGAATTATTCACGCAGCGATACCAACTATTTTACCTGATGGTAGCACAGGGCAACAGCATACCCAACAGTGTAAGAAAATAATTATGACAGGAAACCACTCTTGATCTCTGGACACGTGTTTATGATGGGAGGACGAAGATGGTCAGGTATGTCTTTTCAGTGGAAGTGCAGGGAACGCTCTCCCCTAAATAATAAAAAAAAAAAGCTTCACACGCCCAAATGTCAGTATCACTCTTGTTCCCACATTTGTTCATGTAACCTACTGTATTCGTTAAGGTCAATTCAGGTACTCTTATCAGGAAGTCTTACCCAGGTCTTTAGTAGGTTGGCCAGAGAGCAATGACGCACTGTTATTGCAGCAGTGTGTCTGCCTGCCTGCCCTTGAATAAATGTGTGTGTGTGTGTGTGTGTGCGCATTAATTTACAAGTGGGTGTGTATTGTTTGGTATGCACCTATAACAATTCCTCGTCCTGATTGCAATCAGAGAAGCATGAGTTGGGGCTGCTTCCAGGGCCCTCAGATACACCTGCTTTATTCAGACAGCCATGTCAGTCAGGAGGGTTTAGAACCATGTCAGTCAGCTTCAGGATGGTTTAGCATCATGTCAGACGCAGCAGTATAGTGATTGTTGATCCAGCGCCCCATGCCTACCTTATCCTGAACTCCTGAATCACAGAACTTGCACTGATTACCACAAGGTGAAATGACATCAAATAAATCCCAAACAAACTAGGTCACACATATGTGCCCCCCCCACCTGCAATTAACACACACATATGCCCATGCTGTGTGTGCTTCTCTTCTAAAAAAAAGAAAAACAACACACACACTACTTGTAGTGGAAATGTGGAATTATGTGAAAAATAGGAAATATGAATGCTAAGTATAAAATATTTACAGTAAATGGTTCTCCTCTCTGGCTTCACTTCTGCAATCATGAAATGGTTTTCTACTGGCTCCTCCCAGCCTCAAGCTACACATGTTCAGTGTCCATGGTTATTATTGAAGGATGCATGAGCAGTGTTGGGATTCGTTACAAAAAGTAATATATTACATATTACTTGTTACATTTAACACAAGTAATCTTGTTACGGGCAGTTCCGCGTAAAACGACCCATAAGGACAACAATGTGAATTCATCAGAGCATTGTGTGTCATACAGTATGAAAGCTAAGTGTCTATATTTTGGGGAAATGAAGTGAGAAATACAGAAATTTAAACCATCTTCCATCATAAGAGTAGGGATAAGCAAAGACTTTGACTTCTGGTCAAACATATGGAAAAGCATTTAAGAAAACATCTACCAGAAATAGTCTTTAATTGTCAACTAATATCAACACTTTTTTTATATTTCAAAATGGTTTGGCTTCAGTAAGTTTAAGAATCATTGCCCAGTCTCATGGTAATTCTGTTACCAAAAAATATATTTTCAATTTTCTCTACCAAATCGGTAACAGAATAACCAAATCAAATCGGTAACGGAATTACTGAAATTGAATTGGCTACATTCACTTATTGTACAGGTTGAACAGAACCTAAAAGGGTTCTTTGGCTGTCCCTGTGGGAGAACCATTTAAGGAACCCTTTTGGTTTCCATGTAGAACGCTTCTGGATTCTATGTAGAACCCTTTTGGGTTTCATGTAGAACCTTTTTCATAGAACGTTCTACATGGAACCTGAAAGGCTTATACATGGAACTTAAAAGGATTCCAAAAGGGTTCTTCCACAGGGACAGCCAAAAACAGTGGACAATCAAACAGTAGTAATTACAAACCACTGCATCAACGTCCTCGCCAAGCACCGCATCAACATCCTTATCTCATGCTCCACTAAATGGAGACTTCATTGTTGTTGAGTACAGTGGGGAAAAGCCAGCAAATCACACAAATATGGAGGACAAGTGTTATGACTGTTGTGTTGTCTTGTGTTCTGTTGTGTTTCTGTCCCTCTACCTATCTCCATCCTTCTCAGGCATTCCGGCAATCAATTTGGTTCAACTGCACCTCATTCCTCATCACCTCCTTAGCCAATCAGAGGATGGCCCCGTTGTATTTAAACCCAGCACTTCCATCCCTTCACAAGATCCTTTTGTTTCTGTCTGTCTGTTCAGAGCGTGTGTGTGTAAATTCAGCGAACATAAGGATAAGGACATCTAAGGATTTATCTTCATCATTAAAGAGCACACTGACACATATGGTGTGGTGTCCCTATGACAGATTCTTAGGATCCTTCCCACACCGGTTGCAAACAATAAAGAACGTTTTAATTTTGCGGAGGCTATCTCTAAGGTAAAATACACTTTTCTGCCAAAAGTGTAGGCTATTTTGGTTTTGTATAATGAAGAAAAAAACGCTGAAAACCACAAATGTCATTGATTTAATCACATTAACACATGAGTTTCAATGGTGTTTTGTGATTATTTGCAATATACAAGTTGATAAAATAAAACATTATTACCTTAGTGTCTATTGTATATTTCTCTTTATTTCCATATTTTAGCTACATCATCATGTACAGAACAACATTCAAATCCATATATCATGTGTTTCTGTAGGGGATCCATTAGTAATTATGTTACTGTCATTCTGTTACCAGATGTAAATCCACTTAACTTACTGTAGCTCAACAACCAAAACAGATACTTTCAAACTCAAGGTATCATCTGATAGCTAACACACCACTCTGTAGAAAGATATATGTGAATCTTAATTTGGAGCAGATATTCAACAGAGTTTTGGTGAATTGATAAGATTAAAAACCCAGGGAGATTTTAGGGTCATTCCGTTACTGAGCTTTGAAGCTGCACAATTCTTAAAGTAAATGTGTTTTGTTTTTTAACCCTAACCCTATTTTTTAACTCTAACCTGAAACACTTGAAACAAGGCTTTTACAGTTATTGACCTATCTGCACCAAACTTGGTATGAAGCATCAATGAATGGAGGTGCTCACAGGTTCAGTTTTGTTTACCATTTGAACAACATGGCCACTATTAACCAATAAATTGTCCGGGTGGCATATGAGGCTTAGACCCTGTTAATCGCTGCTTGCAGCTTTAATTTATTAAATGGTTGTTACAACAAACAGTTGCTCTGAAGATCTTCACTATCTGTAGCTGTCCATAATTGCTCCTATAGTTTATGTGATGCAGTCCTCTCAATCAGTCCAGACATAAACTCAGAAATGTATAACTGACTGTATATACATTTATTCTTCTTAAAATATCAGTGGCAACAAATTCAGACAATGAAAACGGACTGAATATGACAACAGGAAACAAGTTCCGCAAGAATTCAGTTTAGAAAGACAAAGTCTTTAATATATATATATATATATGCAACACGCAGATATAGAGATGTATAAAGTAACATATGCGTTACTTGAAAAAGTAATATTAAACATAGTACACGGTGCTACTCATAACGCCTTAGCCCCAACAATGTGGATGAGCAGGGCAAGTCCACCACCATAGAGCATGTCTGGGGGAATGGGCTTGTGTGTGATTATTGACTTTTCCTGCATGCAGTATGTTGTTTTAGTATGTTTGCTTTTGTGTCTGTGTTTGCTCCAGTGTGTATGGTGTTTGCAGTCTGTGTGTTTGGGAGTTTGGTCTTACATGGCATGAACTGATTTAAACGGGGGTAAGTGAGGGTTATTGTAGAAGCGATGGCACTTTTGGCAGTGTTTGTAGCAAAAGTAGCGTGCGTGCGAGATTGCAGATAAGTCCTCATTCAGGAATGCATGTTTGTGCATACATCAGTGGCATTTACTCTATGCTGTATGAGAGAGAGAGAGAGAGAGAGAGAAAGAGAGAGAGGGGGGGATGCATTGAGGGGTAATGATGTAATGTGCGGTCAGATGGTGAGGTGGCTGGGCCCCTCTCCGGGGCAGATGGGGTGCAGTCAGGAAGTGCCAGCTACTCTCCACCCTCACCACCGATAAAGCCAACCAGCCATGAGAGGAGACAGGGGACAGACCTACAGCTCTCCCATACAACACACACACACCCACACAATGCATGATTTATTGTGAAATAACCTCATAAAGGAAATAGGATTTTAATTAGTCACTCACTGTACGCAAAATTCACATTGCAAATATATACATACTGTAATTATACATACATAGACACATGGGTCTTGGCAAATCATAGTATTTTATGTATTTAACCTTTATTTACCCAGGGAGACACGCTGAGACTGTGGTCTTTTTTGCAGGTGTGTCCTAATTACAATACAAATATGATTACAAAACAACACCTTAAAAACAAAACACAATACAATACAAATACACACATTTATTAATCAAAACAAGAGCATGTTTCTGTGAGCTGGTGCCGAACTCAGGACTTAAAACAAATGTAAAGGACCAAGTGCTCCAAATTCAGTCTACCCTGAAGATCGTTCCATGATCATACGTGTCTGCGTAAAGACCAGTGATAACAATATCGGAAGTGGGTAGTCACTGAACGTGTGTGTGTGTGTGTGTGTGTGTGTGTGTGTGTGTGTGTGTGTGTGTGTGTGTGTGTGTGTCTGGTGGGTTTGTGAAATTGACCTTACAGTTCTAAATGGCTTACCCATTTCAACCGTAATGGCAATATCAGCAACATAGACAGACAGACAACACGTTATTTACATGATCAAAGTGATTCCAGCCCATACCCACCCACACATCACTAAAAGCGCCATCCTCCGCTGGTTGTCTCTATGACAGAAAAGCAAACGATGGAGAGAGATAACATAGTTTAACACTGGTGGCAACGTTGTCACATGCCACAGGTGAACACTGAGACCAGAGACTGTTGACAGGCTAGTTTTTCTGGCCCATAACCAGAAATGTAACTAGTTTGCACACATGACTGGGTGATACGTTTTTTTGTTGTTATTTGAAACGTGGGAGTAAGCATCCCTAAAGTGGAACTACCCATTTTAATTTTGTTGTTAAATTCAGCTCTTATTATTAATCGATCCTGCATTTTTGCACTGTTTCATTTGTTTTAATGTTGTTCCATGCTGACTTGAAAAATGTTTGTTCCTGGCTCACTTGAAAAAAGGTTGTAGGTCCTATGTAGGAAAAAAGCCCTATGTGCAAACTGTTTATCCTGCATTTTTGCACTTCTATCCTGCAGTTTATCATGCACTTTGTTTGTTAAGAAGGTCAACAAGTTCAATTATTTGCAAGATTATATGCATAACAAAAGGATTCACAAGTGTACATTTTCTCCCATGTCTTTCTCTGGTTTTTATCTGGTTAAAAGCAATCTTTGTCATCAATAAACTTTGCAGGGCTCATAAAATGTGGTTCATAAAAAGTATATTGTGATATCATATCGAGTGTGGAAAATATCCTGATATGAAAATTAGTCCATATTGCCCACTCCTAATAGCCATTGAAAGTTGTACGTCGGTACTGGCCCAGAGATGAAAACCTGCCTTTCAATATCTCTGATTCACCAAGCTTAGTGTCATTTGTGCTGACATGAACGTCAACTGTTTGAGCATCAGGCAGCTGTTTCAAAACTCTAGGGATGTCCTAAACACCAGCTCCAGGAAAGCAGATGGTTCTGGCTACAGGGAAATCATCCCTAACCATGGAACCTCCACATCCCTAACCATGGAACTAATTACCGCCATTTCTAGGGTTTGAGAAGTAGATCTTGGCATAAGAGGACCAGGCCATCTACCCCTCTCTCTCTTGTACACACACACACACACACACCACCACAGGCTGGTTAAAATGGTTTCCCCAAAGAGCTCCTTTTGTCTGTTGTCTGATGCTCCTTGAGTTGACCTTGAGAGGCATAGTCCATTAGCTGCCATAAAGACACTGGAGAACCAGGCAATTCACAATTAACAGACCATTCTCCTCCCCTTATCTCCTTGTCTCTTTCACTCTCTGAGTCTCCAACACCAGGCCTGGGAGAGGAGAAATAGAGAAGAGCTTGAAAAGACACCAACGACAGGCATTTAAAAAGTACAGAGTGAATATATAATAAGTCTCTCTCTCTCGTTTCACTTCCTATTGCTTTCTCACCCTGTTGCATAACTGTGAGACTTCTCTGAGAGTGTCCCAGCTGCCAGGGAAGATGTAGGAGTTTGCTCAGAACATTATCTACAGTAGCTGCTAAAGACACATACAGGCGTGCTCGCACGCACGCACACGACACACACACACACACACACACACTGTGGGGAAAGACAGGAAAGGCTTGCTCTTTGCCGACCACCCCCCGAGATTGGAGGCTGATGAAAAATTCAGCTCAGTTGGTCAGGCTCACGCTCAGTAAAAGTAGAGAACAGGGTAAGTCTCTCCCCCCCCCCCCCCCCCCCCCTTCGCTCTCAGCCAGAGGAAAGCCTTCTACGACATAACGTGATGGCCGCTCATCTGGACATTCCTTGTTTTGTTTTTTAATGATTTGCACACACACCATGAACAACGCATGGAAGACAAAATGAAAAGAAAAGGCAAATTGTCCGACATGGTTTCTTGTTGGTATCACGGCCACCAGAAAGGATTGTTCCTCCACAGGAACGGTTTAGCGGCCAAAACCAACGTTGTTTCGTCAATCTTAGGCTGGGAGGCTAAAAGTCAGGGCTGTATTTCAATGTGAGAAGTTGCTTTCTTCCCTCTGGCCTGGATGACATGCTCTCAAAGACTAACCCTAACCATAACCCTAACCCTAAACCCTAACCCTAACCCTAAGGTGACAACATAGGTATGGATATGTCTTAAAACACATTGTTCTGGCAGATGCTGCATGTGAGGGATTAGTCAGCTAGGGCAGATGGAAGGGAGTGAGGATTTAGATTGGAATCCAGCCCAGGAGCCCACTGAACCTCATCTGTCTCTACACCGCCCCCCAACCCCTAACCCTGCCCCCCCAACCCTCTTTCTTGTTTCCTTTCATTTCAAACCTGCACACACACCCCCCCGTTTTTTACAAAAAAAAGACGTCTTCTTATCTGCAGGCTGAAATCAAGAAAAATGGAAGGGTTGCATTTGCATTTTAATTCGCCCTCAATCACGCGCGTTTGGTGTTTGTCTGAAATTGCCTTGTGTTTTCACCGCTTCCGTATTGATAGCAGCTTTCTCAGGCAAGCCTTAAATTCCAATCCGCTTGTTTCGACAGTATATGGAGATGAGGTCTTTCTTTCTCTCCTTCTCTCTCCCCCTTTTTCTCTTTGCTGCTTTTGCTCTATCGCTCTCCCTGTCAGCTCTTGGTTTATCTCTCCATGCTATTTTGCTCTCTTTTCTTTCTCTCTCTCTCTCTCTCTCGCTTTCATTGCCTGAGGAGTTAATGCACATATTTCACTCATGTGGCAGATTCAACTCTGAAGCCTTTGGATAGCACTGACTCACCCTCTCCACCACTCCTATTCCCTCTACTCAAGACATCCCACATGAACATAAGCTCATCATGCCAGAGGAAGGCCCTCTTCAACACACCAACCACTCTATACAACGCTCACTACTTAAACCCATGTTGACTGAGAACCGTGTGTTAGAGTCAGCCTCCGCAAGTGGCTTTATTGAGTTTACACTGACAGAATCATGCGTATCTGATCACTGGGCTGAGGCAAAGAATCAACCTTGGATGGAATGCATTGTTTCGAAATGTTTGAGGACACATTGTTTTAAACATTGGACTGACTGTACATCGGTGCTATTGCCTGTACAATTGGGGTTCCATTTTAACCATTGGGAGCATGGACTTTCTTCTCTTTTCTTCATTGCTCAGTCCCTTTATCTCCTGAATCAAGCTCTACAGTAGATTCGGCCTCTGATTAGGCTGATCTGGCATGGGGTGAGGTGTAAGCTTGCTTACCGCCTTCACCTCATTCAGTACACCACACCTTTCATCCACTCTCTATTGTCCTCCCTCTGCCCGGTAATTGGCTTTAAATGACACGGTTGACATTCAGAGCTGCGTTGACTGGTAGTCCCACATCACAGCCACCCAGCAGGCTTGTATTGTCAGTATAGTGACTGTACTATTATGCCTGTCTGTGATGTAGAAAAATAGTCCGAAGAAAATCTTGATAATGTGCCACATGGGTCCATGCGGTTGAGCTGACAAGTCATTTTCATGGCTTTTTTTCTACCCAGTGTGATCTTAGTGCCACCTGCATCACGGAAACGACAGGGCTACATATCGGTACTCCCATAAAGATCTTATATGAACGGCTCAATCTGTCCATTCTGTTGTTTCAGTGAGGGAGACAACAGAGTTTGAGCCAGGAGGGGGGAAAAAAAACACTGTGCTCTCTGGTATGCTGAAAAATAAGGTGCATGTATCAAAGCCTCTACATTAGGTGTTTCAGTGTTCCCAGATTGTGTGATACGGTCTCCGGTCGATAGCTTGAGCCCCTGGGGGGTTTGAATTCTGCTCCCCTCCCCCAGGAGGCGACAGTGCCTTTGAGGGCAAGCCACTTGACCTTTCACCCCAGGAGGCCAGGAAGTCAACTGGTGCCCTTGATACTAATAGGACGTTTGAACAAACCCGCTGTGACCTATTGAAGGAGTTGATCTGCATGGAAACCTGCTGTGACCTATTGAAGGAGTTCATTGGCATGGAAACCTGCTGTGACATATTGAAGGAGTTGATGTGCGTGGAGAGTCCATGCAATCAACAGCTAGTGGAATGGAGCCGTACCATAGGGTAGGCTTACTCTATATGGTTAGGAACATTATCAAATTATCAAATCATTATTGTATTGTTGTTTGGACTAGCAGTTTTTAGCAGAGTTCTAGTCAAGGTCTCTGTGACAAATATAATTTAAAAAAAACATGTACATATGCTGTATAACTCATGTCAAACTTGTGTTACATACAGTATATGGTATCAGCATGACAGTAGTGATATTTTTGTCTCATTCCTCTCTCTTCTGTCTCATATACTCCAGCTATTATAGAAACCTGTAACTTAAAAAAAAAAAGAAAAAAAAAGAAAAAACGCAGCTTGTCATGCTGAAGGACTATAATTACCCAGACCATCTGTAGTATTCATCACAGAAGATGTTTGTTCAGTAATGTAGTGGACTTTCTGTCGCGGTGATGACATGGATTAGATCTTCTGCTACTCACTGCTGTCATTGGAGATGTTGTGTCAGTGTGCGTGTGTCACTAGAGGGTCTGGGCATTCATGAGTGCCGAGTGGGTGTGCGTGAGAATGACTATACATGTGTGTCACTGCATGGGAGGTGTTAGGAAAAGTGTCTGTGAGTTTTTATTCAAGCATTTGTTTTGTATCCTTCTCTCTCTGAGCACACTGTAAGAACCAAGAAAGAGCCTTCGTGTAGGTTTGTGTCCACACAGCATGGAATGCTTTTATTCCAAACCAATGACAACTGACACTCATTACTCTCTATTATCTCTCTCTCTCTCTCCTCCCCTCCCCTCTTTCTCTTTCTCTACCGCTCTCCCTGTCTAGTCTTGCTTTATCTCTCCATCCTATTTTTCTGTCTCTCTCCCTCCCTCTCTCTCTCTCTCTCTCTCTCTTTGCCAGGGGAATGAATGCACAGATGTCATTAATGTGGCATATTCAACACACAGTACACTATGTGGCCTACAGTATGTGGGAATCGAGAGTAGGCACCACTAAGCACCAACCCACTGAGCCATGGAGCCTGGGGGCTGTCAGCCTCCCTCTGGGTAGGGACCACGTCCTTCCTGTCCCCTCCTTCAGACCAGCCCTCTTAAGTCCTCACTTTACAACTGAGGGCACCAGCACCGCCATTTTAACATGCAGAGGAAAGAGGGAATTAGGCCACATAATTAAATCCCAAACCAACCAGTGGGAGCCCATCTTTCACCCCCCCCCCCCCAATTTGCATAAGTAGCGATATTTTTGCCATTTTCAAGCAGCAAATTGACAGTGAGATGAATGAAAAGCAAGGTGTCCTCCCAGTGTGTGTGTGTGTGTGTGTGTGTGTGTGTGTGTGTGTGTGTTGGGGGGGTGGGGGGGGTCGAATCAGACATGGTTGTTTGCCTGAAGGGAGAGAGTCATCATCAGTGATGTGAAAGAGTGCTTTATCTGAACAGCACTTTGATTCCATTAATTACTGACGTGCTGTTTGCAGAGGCTTTGCCCTATCTAAAATTCCATGCCGCTATTGCATCTATTCATCGCATCGATCCAATAGTTCATGAAGACGATTGTCCAAGGACTCCTTTTGTTGTTGTTTTGGTTATTCTCTCATCGCTTCGTCTCAAGGTGTCTCTCTCTTTGTCTCGAAGCCTTGTTTTTGTTGTCGGAAAATCTTTTGTGTGTTTTTTTTAATTTATTTAACAGTGAATACAGTTATATTGTAAAGAGTCCATGCAGCTCTATGGTCTTGCACCGTTTAGTGCTGATCAGGTCTTATCTGATGGTATTGAGTCCACCTGGCTGCTCTGTGCTCCACTCTCCTGTGGATGAGCGTCAGAGGTCATTACATCCATCTGCACATGCAGCAGCCGGCTGTTGAGGGATTCTGAGACGACACACACACACACACACGCACGCACGCACACACGTGCACACCCCCCGCACACTCAAACCTGTCTACACACACATACTTGCACAAACACACACACACACACACAGACACACCCATACCAGCAGATACACCACACACTTTCCATGTCCAGTGCATCCCGTGACACAGCCTAGATGATTCATCTCTGCTCTGTCTTGTCCTGAATCCCTATTGTCCTTCACTCCATTTCTACACACTTGTTTTTAACACAGACCCTATCAACATGGGTCCCTACATCCTCTGTTTTCACAGGAGCTCGTTATAAAGCCCATTGACTGATCGGCTGTCAGCTGCATCGATCCTAGGTTGCGGTGCAACGTATTGATCGATGCGCCGACTACTCATACTCCCTTGTACCCAGACTTCCCTACCTTCACACGTCCTCTGTGATCGTTCATCAATGGAATGAAGATCAATGCGTCCGATAACGGGGGCGCATCCCCTTTTCGGACCCGGCAGACGGTGGCGATGACATGACCCGAGGTGGAGAAAAAGCAGAAGATGAATTGATGTTGTTATAGTTCGCCCTCGGGACAGGTCTCTCTGCCTCGGGATGGCCGGGCTCTGTCAAAATCCATTTGTCAAAAGGGGGGGGGAGGACGTTGTTTACCTTTTGGTCCTCTTGAGAGATCGCGCATGCGCCGTCCGGCGGACGCAGGGTCCGGCGCACGCACGTACGCACGTACGCACGTACGCACACACACACACCTCCTATCCCGTCGTTCCAACTCCTCTGACTCTTCCACTATGCATCAGAGTGTATCGGCGAGTGTGTTTGTTGACTCCTGAGCAGACCTGCTCATGTTGGTACAACACATTATAGCTGCGTATGCAGCAGCAGCAGCAGCCAGCTTGGCATGGCCCTGCAGGCCAAGTCAGGGAGTGATGAAATAAACATGGTGTGCGTGCGTGTGCATGTGCGAATGTGTGAATGTCATGACTGTTTGTGTTTGTTTAACACGTGGGTGGATGAGTGGGCGTATTGTATCTCAATGAGGCAGAATGGTGGCTGACCTGAATAAGTAGGAAGAAGTTGTATTGAACTTCTTCACCGTCTTCAGTGTGTCTGTTGGTGTGTGTGTGTGTGTGTGTGTGTGTGTGTTTGGTTGTGTTTGTTTCGACCCTGTGTCAACCCTGAGTACAGCAAGGCCGCAGGTAGTACACAGCCTTTCAGCTGTCAGTGCGGGGAAGGAGAGGAGGGAGAGAGAGAGAGAACGAGGTGAAGGAGGTAGAGACAGTCTAATTTAATCTAAAGTGGATTCTCAAATTGAACTAGAGGGAAAACAAAGTCAGCACAAACCTTGGAGCTCCTCTCACTTATGTAACCACTGCACTCTCTACTTCTCATTAATAAGAAAGTGGAGGAAAGTACAGAGGGAGGGAAGGAGGAGGGGTGAACAGGAGAGGGAGTAAACCAGAGAGGGATTGAGCGGTAGTGGGAGAGGGAGGGTGAGAGAGACAGGTGGAGGGAGGGAGAGAGCGAGCAAAGGATGGCAAACGGAGAGAGAGAGAGAGAGCGAGAGAGAGAGAGAGAGAGGGAGATGAAAAGAGGAAAGAAGCGCTGCAGTGACACACTCCCGGACAGAGAAAGACGAACAGATGCATGCTCGCTCACCGAGAGGCAGAGGCTGGCGCCGTCAGCATGGAACGTGCCCTGTCTGATTTAATAATGCATCCTTCTGCTTGACTTGGCCTAGAGGAGATGGAAGCACCACAAACAGCGATATACCCTCCATTATTCACCAGTCATCTGAAAGTGTTATCAGGTAGAACGCTCTCACGCAGAAACTCTGCCCCAACACGTGCTGCCCCAACAAAGCTTTTTAGTTGTTTTTTTGAGAACTAAATTGTTGTCGTCTTTTCATTGTCAGTTCATTTCAATTAAAGTAAGTTGTCTTTTACAATCCATTATATGGTGAACAGACAATTAGGACAGACAACTACGACAAGACTAACAGACATCCTGACAGAGAAACAGCAGACACCAGAACAGACATCGACGACAGCCAAATCAGACAAGGCTATCAGGCATACTTAAAACAAAACAGAGAGACAGACAGACAATAGACACCGGAATATCTAACAACCTTAGAGACAACACCATTGTACTCAGCACATTGTCGTCGCTTCATTCGGTTCCGCTTCGGTACATACGGAGTGATTGTGGCTCTCTCACCTCATTCTGGAATAGGGCATAAGAAAACCAACCAAGCATAGCAACAAACAATACAAGAAACGACAACATTCAATTACCAGGGGAGGGACAATGTCCCACACAGTTCTTCACGCCGAGTTAATCTGTTCTTGTTGCTGCTGAGATTAAAGTTCATTGAATATTATACCCTGTTCTGTCCTCATTATATGTAGCTGAGCATAGCTAGAGAGCCAGCTTAACACCTCCCATCATCAAGAGTCTGGAGACAGAATGTCGGTCTGACTTCAGGTTTGTTGAATTAGAAAGGGTGAAACTGAGAAAGAGAAACAATAATCAATGATATGGTTTCACATCCACACATTGCTTTGCCAAACAGCACAATGGAGAAATGATCTAAAGACATAGCTTTAGCTATTGTAGTTATATGTAGCTATGTTGTATTAACATTGAAATAAAGTATGTGGTTATGGTAACATAACCAAGAATGCCCAATGTATTCTTATATAATGCTAGTATGGTCTCACATGAAGAAATAAAAGGTAAGTTTACATAATCACCATGAAAACCAATAGTTACAAGCTAAACTAGCATCTTCCATTATGACAACAATTTGTACAAATATAATGATATAATGTAACAGTTCCCAAAAATAACCATCTATAAATGTAGGTAAATAGTCAATGAAGACCAGTTTTCTAATATAAATGTTTTGGTAACCAAAGAAGAAAACAGTATAATCCAACCCATTGGGTAGGTTCGTACTTCTGGCGCTTTTCCATTGCCACTTTTGGCACTAGTGCTTGGCCCAAAGCCACAAAGCCATTATCTTTTAAACTCTGAGAACGGCCCAAAAAAAGCCCAGGGCCTTGGCCCCAAGGCCCTACTGTGACCTGGGACCTTGGGGAGATTTTCGGGACAATTTGTGGGTGGGGTGGGGGGTTAGGCGTGCGATGTGTACTGCACCTTCCCATTGTTTGGCTAGGCTATGGGACTGCTACTTGTTACAAAAGCATGAAAACACGATATAAAACTCTTAGTTACTTTGGTTTGGAGTCATGTTTAGAAGTATTTATATAAAATATTAAGTTTGCACACAGTTTCATTTCATGGGAAATGTGACTGGCTCATCTGGCTGGCTAACTGAAAATCTATGTTAGTTTTCGTGTACATTTCCAAACTAAATAAATGCCTCAGATTCAACCACACAACTCCTTTTCTAGTCATGTTACTAAGAAAAATCTGAAAATTATTTCTAAATGTTTTGTTTCAGTTTGAGGGCAGTTTGAGGGCGAACCTGGCTGCGAAAAGGGTTTCTGGTGACGTCGATAGTTTGCTCCTCCCTGCTCTCCCCATGTCCTCAGAATCACCCTTGGATGGTGAAAACACAACGCACCAAAATAACCACCAGTGTTTGGGCCCAAAGAAAAAGTCTGGAGTGGGACCTGGTCTCCAGTGGAAAAGCGCCATTAGTGTCTTATATTAAACATAATGATGGAGTAAAACATTTTCTTACTTTAGGTATGCTTTTAAACCAGTTATCCATATACACTCACCAAACACTTTATTAGGAACACTATACTAATACTGGGTAGGGCCTCCCTTTGCTCTCAAAACAGCCTCAATTGTTCGTGGCATTGATTCCACAAGATGTTGGAAACATTCCTTTGAGATTCTGGTCCATGATGACATGATTGCATCAAGCAATTCCTGCAGATTTTTCAGGTGCACTTTTAAGCTGTGAATCTCCCATTCTATCACATCCCAAAGGTGTTCTATTGGATTCAGATCCGGTGACTGGGAAGGCCAATGAAGAACACTGAACTCATTGTCATGTTCATGAAGCCAGTTTGAGACGACTTTGTGACATGGTGCATTATCATGCTGGAAGTAGCCATTAGAAGATGGGTAAATTGTGGCCATGAAGGGATGCACATGGTCAGCAACAACAATATAATAATACAATAAAATAATCGGCTGTGGCATTCATTTGCCCCATTTGTGAGCTGATTCATGTATTTTACAATGGCATTGTCACAAAGTGGGAAAGCAGACCGTATTTTACAGTAGGCTATAGGCTTTCATTATTTGTTGTTTTATTTGACAGTATTATTTGAAAGCAGTTCATAGTATTGAGGGTTAGTTTGGGATTAACTGGACAGTGAGAGCGGGCCAATCAGACATGCATGCTCCTATACCGAAGGGCGTGCACTTACCCACAATGGTGAAAAATCATTGGATCTGATTGCTTTGACTAAATACTTTTCTACCTTTTAGGCCTAGTGATTTATACAATGACATTGTCGTTTTTAATTGATTCATTAGCAGCCCAAGGACACTATTATTTGATATTTGTAGATATTGAGGCTCACTTTCAGACGTTTCAGAAATGTTGTGAGCTGGTCCCTAACCAAGGACTTAAAACAAGTGTCAGGGACCAAGTGCTCCAACATCAGTCTACCTTGAAGATCATTCCATGTTTGAGCAGCACAGTAGCTAAAAAATTCTGTCGACACCTGTGGAACATTAAAAAGTAGCAAGCTCTGAGAGTGTGTCTGATCACCACTAGTACCCATAAAAGCAACTATATGAGGTAAAAAAGAATCCAATGATACGTCCTTCTCCGAGTCAAAGAATCCCAACCCACACTCTGATACAAAAGACAATGGTGAGTGTGGAAACTATCCCTAGAAATGAACCTCAGAGCAGAGTGATAAACCGAGTCTAGTGGTATAAGGTATTTGAGGCTGCTACATGCGTGTAAATTGTGTCACTATAGCTGAGGACAGGGAAGAGCCTGGACAATCTTTTTCCTATTCTCGAAGGTAAAGCAGGACTTATCTCTCTACGAAATGTTTGAATTAACTTCAACATGCATTTTAAAGGACAGTTTATCATCAATCCAAATGTCCAGGTATTTAAAGTGAGAGACTTTGGGCTCCCTTCAGGGTACAAATCACTGTAAACAATATTACGGGGATTTAGAGAAAAATCTAAATGTATTTTTTTTAATAGAACCTAAACCATGCCGAGGGTCATGCTGAGCTGAGGGAGCACAGGAGTGGAGAACAGTATCATCAGCATAATTGATATAGTGATATAGTTTTGATATATCAGGGGGGTTGAGCCAGGGGGAACCAGTTGAAATGCATTGTTATTAGGCATATTGAATCTTAATTTGGAGCAGATATTTTGTGGAAACGTGGTTAAATAAAAAAACCCAGGGAGATTTTAGAGCAACTATTAGCAAAGGTTAAATCTGCACAGTTCTTCAAGTAAATGTTTTTCCTTTTCACTGGGAATTGTTAGAAGTAGTCCTTGTGCATAGAGTCATATGGCTTGTTAAACTTTGCTATCAAGGGTTTCTGTTTGGCATACGTTTGAAAGTGAAAGTCCCAGCAACATACTGTCACCGTGGAATTGCCCATATACAAAGAAATAAAAACATTTTAAGACCAAAGGACTACTATGGAAAGACATCAGGGGCACTGCATACTGTAGTGGTTTGTAGTGCATAAGAGGCCCAGGTAGGTGACTGACACGTCTCCTGATTAGAGTCACTCGGTCCAGAGATCCAGACTGAGATTCACCACGTCTCCTGTGTTGAGATGACCTTGGTGACAGGACACAGAGCCCCAAAGGGGAGTGCTGTCTCTGGCTGCGTCTGTGCACTCTGAGGCTGTGTGTGTCTGTGTGTGTCTGTGTGTGTGTGTGTCTGTCTGTGTCTGTGTGCGCGCATATGTGTGTGTCTGTGTCTGCGCATGCGCCTTGTGTGTCTGTGTCTGCGCATGCGCCATGTGTGTGAGTGTGTGCGCTTGCTTTTGTAATAAGAGGGCTCTGAGTGCTTCCTTCCTACAGTACCACTGCTAGGGTAACATCTAAACAGGGTTTCAACTAACCAATAAAACATCATACACTGTAGAGGCGCATGCAAGCTCATGCATTATCAAACAATAGGATTCCACCACACACAAACACACATTTGAGAACATACTGTTCTGTGCATGGGCACATGCATGACAGAAATACCCATAGGCACAAAACTTGCACAAGTTATGGATAATTGACTATCCATAAATTCATTCTAAAGAAGCTTCTTATTTAGAATGAATGTGTGGATAGTTAATTGTTTGTTCGAGACAGTGATTATAGATGAAGTATAGGAATATAGGGGTTGTGATACCTAAGATTAGCAAATAATTCCTTCTCCCTGTCTCTCTCGCACGCACGCACACACACTTACCCTCTCTTGTCGCAGTGACAAGCAGAGGGGAGTTACCTTTTAGTTCGAAGTGCCCTGTTTCACGTCAGCCACAAAGCTTTGCAGTGTGACGCCTTTCACCAACGTTTTATCTCTGCAAGCTACCTATTTCAAAGAAGCAGTGATTTAAATATCCCCAATCAAACTGATAACCTGTGCTTGATGAGTTGCGTAAGGTTGATGTTCAATAGTCTACAGGGGGCGACATGCTTGATCCGTGCCTCCTGCAGCTGTCTGCTCTTTTAATAGCTCAACCTCGGGCTCGTATTTTTAACAGAACAATTCTCTCTGGTACCATTCCCAAAGTGTGGAAGGTGGCAAATGTACTCCCTCTTCATAAGTGATTTGAATAATTACCTCCCTATGTTGAGGCTTTCTTGTTGAGCTCAAATATTGGAGTCCCTGATCAATTCTCAGATGCGGTCCTTTTTTTTTTTGGATCAAGAACAGCATTTTAAATGTGCACCGGTCAGGTTATAGGACTGGACATAGCACCATCTCTGCTACTTGGCTAAAAACGTGATCTGGAAGCAGCATTGTGCAGCCTCTGTATTTATCTCTAAGGCTTTCAATACTGTTGATCATGCCCTCCTATTGTAGAGGTTATCTGCCACAATCAGCCTGTAATTTGTTTTTAAAAATTACCTACAGGATAGGAATTAATGTATTTCAGTTGATGGAGTTCAGTCTAGTTTTCTAAATATTAATAAAGGTGTTCCGCAAGGTTCAATTCTAGGTCCACTGCTGTTCATCATTTACGTCAATAAATAATAAATTTACTGTTCTGCTGGCTGCTCTGACGGACGCTTCGCTGGGAACTGACTGTTTGTTGGCCAAGCTATCTGCTCCTTACACACACAGTTAGGCATTCATTTGTCTTTGTCTTTTGGATGTGTGTGTGTGTGTGTGTGTGTGTGTGTTTATGGTGTGTAGTGTGTATCCGTGTGTATGTATGTGCGTTCCTTTCTTTCTATATTCGTTCACATGTTCACAAGTCTACATCTCCTCTGCACTGATTCGTCTCCTCATGTATCCCTGTGTTTGGTTCCTGTATATCTCCTCTCCCTCTCCGCCTTAGTGTCGGCCTATTAGAGGGATAATGCCTGGACAATAGCTGTCCCTCTGGGTCAGTGGCCTGCCTATCCCCGTCTCTGAGCTCTCTCTGAGCCTCCGCCTGGGCCCTGTGAATGCCGCCTGATAAGTTGCTCGGGGGTTGCAGGGAGGACACTGGAAAACATGTGGCTAATCCTCTCTATTGAACTTTATGGAGCTCATTTAATAATTCACCCTTTTACTGGTGTGTGTGTGTGTGTGTGTGTGTGTGGAGAGATTAGCACTGGTACTTGCTGTCTGCTTGGTGCTGCTCTTCTTGCTCCTTTCAGATAAAATGCTCTGTCTCGTACCCTTCAGTCTCAGAATCTCACCTCCATAGAGATGGGGTTGAAAGTCTGCCCTCCAAAGCACACACACGGGCACACATACACACACACGGGCACACACACACGGGCACACACATACAAACACACACACATACACACACGCACACGCATGCAGTTGCTCTGGTGAAGTTTAAACCTCAATACAAAGAGACACAGTACTTAGACCCACAGACTGCTGTGCTTGCCTGCATGCTCTGAAACCATTGTGGGAGAAAAATGTGCTCTCAGTGTAGGTCTGATCATTGAACAGTGTCCTTCTCCAATAATCCCTCCAAACAGCTGTCTCTCTTCATCCCTTTGTCTTCCCTAGTTGGCCTCGTATGAGTATGAATATGAATATGAGTATGAATATGAATATGAATTCAGTGTTCGCAAGGCTAAATAACTCAATTTAACCACAAACGAATGAAGCATAAGTGCCTCTCAGGATGAAGAAAGGGGTACCTTAAGGGAGGACAAGAACTGTCTAGTTCATTCGTGTGTTTAGTGCTAAATGCCCTTGGGCAATTCCACGGTATGATGCTGGGTCTTGATTTTTCACTTTCAAACAAATTCCGAACAAAAACCCTTGATAGGAAAGTTTAACAGACCATACAACTCTATGCACAATGACTACTTCTAACAAAAAAATTACAATTACTTAAGAACTGTGCAGATTCAATGTTGGTAACAGAATGACCATCAAATATCCCTGTTTTTTTTATGTAACCATGTTTCTCCTGATTTAAATATATCTGCAGAAAGAATGGGGTGTTAGCTATCAGATGATACCTTGAGTTAGGAGAAATCTATTTTGGTTGTTGAGCTACAGTAAGTGAAGTGGATTTACACAATGATGGTAACAGAATGATGATAACAGAATGACGAAATGGGTCCCCTACAGAAATGCATGATTTATGGATTTGAATGTCATTCTGTACATGATGATGTACATGCATATTCAGTGAATACATTAAATACAGTATATTACCACACCCAGCTAGTCGGCAAGCTCTGGTTTCTGGATAAATGTAAGCAAAAGATAAAGCAGTTTTGTATGTGACTGCATCACCTAGCAGTTTGTTGTTACCTCGGGATAGTGTGTAGCTGAAAACAGAGCAATTGGAGTTGGTTGGACTGCCACTTTTAAAGGGTTTCGTCCAAAGGACAGCCAAATAACTATTTTAGGCTCTGTACAACCTGTACAATAAGTGATACTTTTTGATTTGCTCATACTGTTACGGATGAGGTAAAAAAAGTGCTTCAAGAAAAGGACGTTTTCAGTGTGCTTCTGATACTTCTGAGTAGAACTAAAACTCCCATTACTGTACCCTCCTTTGTCTCAGCAGTTAGGCTACAGAAATAGAACCTAAAAGGATTTCAGATTTCTCTGTATTGGACAGTCTACCTCCAAAGTGGTTTTGTACAACCTGTTAAATATCCTCCCGGCAAATGACTGTACTTTACCTAGTTGACAGATGTGTTTTATTATGACTTTGTATATTGAGGGATATGGAGTGGATGTCTGCTTTCATCGTATCGTTTTTTTAATGATCAAAGAAAAATCCCCTCACGAGTCTTAATAAAATCAAGCATCATGTGGATACAAATAGTGTGTGTTGAGCTCGCAAGTGATTGCTGGTATTTGTCGTTGTGAGATCAGAAGAGTGACTTCATTGTCTGTCTGACTGGGGCATTCAGATCCATTCACTCTCTCTTTCTCTCTCTCTCTCTCTCTCTCTCTCTTTCTTTCTTTCTCTCTCCCCCTCTCTCCCTCCCTCTCCTCCGTTCTCTCTCTTTCTCCCTGTCTCGTATGTGTCTCTAAATGCCTGTGTGTTTTAGTGGTACGGCCCAGGGCTCTCAACAGTATACGGGGGGAGAGACAATAGGAGTTGACAGACAGATCTCTCAGGGATGTGTGCTAAAGGAAAACGCTGGGAGTGTTGTCCAAGTTGCTGACGTGGCACATCGCACAAACCCCCTGTCCAATAAATAGAAGTTTGCCGGATACAAGTTTGCCGGATAGAAGTTTGTCATATAGAAGTGTGATTGTGCCGATGTGCTGTCAAGGTTCACAACACCAGTTAAATGATGTGGATGAGCTGTCCAAGGTGCCCATGTATCATATATGCACTGCTCAAGGTTTCCCACTAGAAGCTGAGGACTGAAGTTGCACTATTCCTTGCCGGAATATCAGATGGCTGAGGCGTTGCTTCCCAAGGTTCTGAAAAGCAGTCGGAACTGTCCAAGGCTGCCATTTTTGACAATGCTGTGTCCAAGGTCCTGAAGCCGGCGGTGCCTCTGTGGCACTCTCCCTGGTGCTGAAGCACAGCTTCCTCTTGTTGCTGTCCGTGGTACTGAAAAGTGTTTGGCTTGCAGTTGCTGCTGCGGTTTAAAGTCGGAGGATGAGAGCGTGTTGTCCTGTGAGGGGCGTGTAAACAGATGGAGTCCGTGCACTTATCAAAAGACGTGTCACCCTCTGCATTTGACATGTTTGGCCGTATTGTCCCCTGTTTCGATAAGCCAAATCCGAATCGTACCATGAGGGGGATGTTATTGCTTTTAGTCCATTTACACAAGAATGTCAGCGCCTCCTGTTCTAATGGTGTCCTGGTCCAGTGTCCTACATCAACGCTTGTTATTTCCCTGCATCTTACTTTGTGAAGACATCGGGAGCCTCTCTCTTATGTGAGGACAACTACATTCTTCTCCCTGGCCTCTCCACCGGTGTGATGTAATATGTGTGTCAAGACAATGAAGTAACTGTTGTTGATGCGGTCTGACAACAAGACAAAGTGAAGAACTAGATGTTTAGTACCATTTCAACTGAACCTAAAACTATTCTTTCCCCTCTCTCTTTTCATTTCCCCCTCTTTCTTTCCCTCTCTCTTTTCACTCTTTTTTTTCCAGTGGTCCTGCTGAATTCTAAAGAGACTCAGGCAGAGCTGGGTTGGACATCGTACCCCTCCAATGGAGTGAGTGTGACTCATATATATGTATATATATGCTGAATACGAATGTGTGTTTGTTTGTCTGTGTTTGGCATGTAAGGATACAGGTATACCCCTTGATGTGTGGGTGTGTGTACTGTGTGTATATCCTGTTCCATTTGCCACAGAGCACACCAGATTGAGAGCTGAGTGTATGTCCGGGTTCACTCTTTCTGGCATTGTTCCAGAGAGCACTCTGCCCAAATGGACTCTGAGTGGACAGCTGGCCCACCTCTCTCTCTCTCTCTCTCTCTCTCTCTCTCTCTCTCTCTCTCTCTTTCTCTCTCTCTCTATTTCTCTTTCTCACTGCAGCAACCAGACACAGACGATAAATCCATCCCACCCCCCTTGAATCGATCTGGCTTGTAAAACCACTAGCAAGTTATGAGTTATTATATATTTCAGTCATAGGACTTTAGAAATCACTGGGTGCTTTTTATGAATCAATGTGACTTGTGAGACATGGTAAGTTGTAAATAAAAGAGAAATGTTGTCACTAAACCACAAAACACAGACATTTGGATGTAGTCACTCGCTGTATTCAGGTCCACTAAAGACTAGGCATACAGATAAACCCTGAGGGTCACCTTTTTGAATCTCCCAACACCTTCTCCACGTTCCAATGGGAAGGATGTGTATTGCACACTTCTCCACCAAAGCGGCAAACCTCAAAAGCATGTTTGGTGGACAGTAGCCCTTATTGCTCTAGGCCCTAGGCCCACTTTGACAATAGTGGCTCTAGGGTTTGTGTACACCTAACATCCTTTTGCCTGAGACACCTGAAACAGCTGCCTTCACGGCGGAGTGGAAATAGACGTGACTCTTGTTGCTAGGCTACCAGATACAGCGTTTAAGCATTTCTATGGTAGTAACAGGGTGGTTGCTAGCAAGATTAGCAATGAGGCTAGCAACAATTAGCGATTATGCTAACAGTAACTTTGTAGGCATTTCTTTGCTAGTAACAGAGTAGCTTGCTAGCAAGAAGGGGTTAAATACATTTTAAATACATTTTTCCACACAAAAATAGTGTATATTTATGTGAATTTTCTGTTTGTCCCAACCCTCAAACCATCAGTTTGATTGGTTTCTTGGCGCAAATTGACATTGATGTGTGGCGCTGGTGGACTAAAAACCACTTCGGCTGGACAGTCCCTGAACATACTGTCGAGTACATTTATAACAGAACTTTGCCCTTGACTCTACCATAGACATGGTTGAATACAATCAATATAGCAATTGCATAGTCAGTATATTATGTTAACCATATAACAATATAAATGACATTTTAGATTGCAGGTTTAAAAAGACTGTATTGTCAATTGTTTGGTTATCATACTGTAGCAGAGACAAAGCATTGCTCATTCAGCACGGGAAGTTAGCTTCTACCTGCAGCAGTGCAGGGGAACGATGGCCATGTGGTGATGTCTTCGCACAATCTGTTCTTTATTTACCTTGTTAATTCTGGACGTGGCAGCCAGTACTGTACGTTCGCTTCCCACAGCTCCCCTGTGTCAGAGTGGGCAGCTGTGAACGTACGTACAGCTCTACAGTCTCACTGGAGTCTAACTTTGTCTCGCTGTTGTCTCACTGTGGCGGAGAGAGACAGACTCACACGCGCACACAGCCCCCACACATGACACTGTATTTACCTCCCGCATTAGAATGTCACCCTCCTTCCCTCCCCCCACCCTGCTCTCTCTCTCTCTCCCTCTCATCCCTCTTTTCTCTTTTCTCTACCCCTCTTTGCTTCTCTCCCCACCCCTCTCCTATCTTCCTCATGCCTCCCTTCCCTCCCCATCTCTCCTGACCTTCCCTCTTCCCTCCATCCCTCTCTCCAGTGGGAGGAGATCAGCGGCGTGGATGAGAAGTACAAGCCCATCCGCACCTACCAGGTGTGCAACGTGATGGAGCCCACGCCGCAGAACAACTGGCTCCAGACGGGCTGGGTGGCGCGCAGCGGGGGACAGCGCATCTTCGTGGAGCTGCAGTTCACGCTGCGTGACTGCAACAGCATCCCCGGCGTGGCGGGCACCTGCAAGGAGACCTTCAACCTGCTGTACGCCGACTCGGACGCCGACCTGGGCCGCGTGGCCCGCGAGGACCGCTACACCAAGATCGACACCATCGCCGCCGACGAGAGCTTCACGCAGGGCGACCTGGGCGAGCGCAAGATGAAGCTCAACACGGAGGTGCGGGAGATCGGACACCTCAACCGGAAGGGCTTCCACCTGGCGTTCCAGGACGTGGGCGCGTGCGTGGCCCTGGTGGCCGTGCGGGTGTACTACAAGCGCTGCCTGGCCACGGTGCAGAACCTGGCAGTGTTTCCGGACACGGTGGCCGAGGCGGCGTTCGCCACCCTGGTGGAGGTGAGGGGCGCCTGCGTCAACAACTCCGAGGTGGACACGGACAGCCCTCCCAGGATGCACTGCAGCGCGGAGGGGGAGTGGCTGGTGCCCATCGGGAAGTGCAGCTGCAGCGCCGGGTATGAGGAGGGCCACAGCAGCTGTGAAGGTAAGAGAGAGAGAGAGGGAGGGAGGGAGGGAGGGAGGGATGGTGCCAGGAGAGAGATGATAGGGTTACGGTTAAATGGATGGAGGACTGGATCGAGTGAGACGGGGAGGGAGAGAGAAAAATGAAAGGAAAAATGGAAGGGAAAAATACATGGGAGGGGAGGGAGGTATAGAGGGATAGGGGGTTAGAGAACTCCATGTTTCGCCTTGGAGCAATTCTGTCAGTTCCTGACAGTGACATCGATGACAAACATTTGGTTGATGACATCCACAACATTTTGGGAACAGTTTTGAATGATGAGTCATGTACTTGTCCTCAGATAATCCTGTCATTGTCTCTTAACAGGACAGCCCCTGTCACACGAATGACTGTGGGGGTGGCACATGGTCAGCTCACGGCCAATACGCACACACCACACACACACACACCACACACACAGACACATACCCACATGTACGCACACATGCATGCACACGCCCACTCTCTCACTCACACACACACACACACATACTCACACCACACACACACACACACACACACACACACACACACACAAACACACACAGGCCAGTCTTACCTCAACACCAGATTTTCAAAAGCACTTTGACTGGACCGAAACAGTTCACTGAACGATCTTCATCATGTGATGTCTCATTCCTTGATCAGTACCGATGGATGCCACAAACGACGTAGTGGAGCTGTGTGTGTGTGTGTGTGTGTGTGTGTGTGTGTGGGCAGGCAGTGGTACCATCTCTTTGCTCTGACACAGGAGTAGGCAGGCTGGTTCAGTGTGCAACCGTCACAGCAACAACTGTCATGTGCCGTGTCAGCTTTCACAGCCAATCTTGTGTCTTTGTGCAATGCAGTGTGGGTGTTGTAGTCAGTGGAGACCAGCCTGTGTGTGGTAGAGGGAGGAGAGATGATGGACAACGTCCCCACTGGTCTTTCTTGTCCCTTGGAGTGAACTTTGTGAGCTCAAGTGTTTGTGACATGTTTGGGTTCAGTATGTCTTGAGTCTGTGTGAAGGCATTTGTATTTGAAGTGGTTGTGTATATGCAGGGGTACCGCTGGCCCTCCCTAAGTGCCAATAGCTATTGATCAGTGCTAATGCTCCACTAAATTGAGGAATGAGGCTGGGAATACACACACACACACACACACACACACACACACACACACATACAGACACACACACACCACACAGAGTACACATTGACCACACACACACACACACACACACACACACACACACACACATACAGAACAACCTCCTCCTCTCTGTGTGGATCACATCGTGTGTGTGTGTGTGTGTGTGTGTGTGTGTGTGTGTGTGTGTGTGTGTGCATGGGCGTATGGGCAGGCAGTGGTACCATCTCATTGCTCTGACACAGGAGTAGGCAGGCTGGCTCAGCGTCATCACGCTTCTTTAAGCAACCGTCACAGACAAAGCTGTCGTGTGCCGTGTCAGCTTTCACAGCCAATCTTGTGTCTTTGTGCAATGCAGTGTGGGTGTTGTAGTCAGTGGAGACCAGCCTGTGTGTGGTAGAGGGATGAGAGATGATGGACAACATCCCCACTGGTCTGTCTTGTCCCTTGGAGTGAACTTTGTGAGCTCAAGTGCTTGTGACATGTTTGGGTAGAGTATGTCTTGAGTCTGTGTGAAGGCATTTGTATTTGAAGTGGTTGTGTGTGTGTGTGTGTGTGTGTGTGTGTGTGTGTGTGCGTGCGCTGAGATGGAGCATCAGTAGCCCACACTTCATACACACACACACACACACACACACACACACACACACACACACAAAGCACACAGAAAGCCATAGAGAGATAGATACTAAGAAGGGATATGCAGTACAACAATGGAGAGGATGAGAAAACGGATGGACACACATATGCTGTGGCAGACAGCGAACTCCGGAGAGATGGATAGAAAGAGAGAGCGATTGTGAATACATGGATGGATGCTCCACTAGGTTTTCATCCAGTGATTAGAGGGATAGTGAGTGAAGACTCTCCGGTGGGCGTTTGGTCCTGTCAGTCCCCATCAGCGCGGCCCCCCGGTGGGGTACTGCTCTATTCAGTGTTAATGACATGAATATGCAGGGGTACTGCTGGCCCTCCCTCAGCCCCACAGCTATTGATCAGTGCTAATGCTCCACTAAATTGAGGAATTAGGCTGGGAATACACACACACACACACACACGCACACATGCACACATGCACACACACACACACACACACATACACACACACACACAGAGCAGTGTCCTCCTCTCTGGGTGGGTCGCATCAACCATGTGTGTGTGTGTGTGTGTGTGTGTTTCGCTCCTACACACACACACACACACACACACACACACACACACACACACACACACACACACACACACACACACACACAGTACACATTTACCACCCACCACCCACCCACACACAGAGCAACCTCCTCTTCTCTGCATGGATCACATCAACGTGTGTGTGTGTGTGTGTGTGTGTGTGTGTGTGTACGAGGTCGCTCAGCGCAATACTATTGAGCAGTCTCTTTACCCGTATGTACCGTCATGTTTTATCTGTTGGTGACGGTGGTCTATCCTTCAGAGTTCTCTGACAGAGTCACAGAGGAGGGTGGATAACCCATTCTCTCTGTTCCCCTTTGTCCTGCCTGAGAGAGAGAGAGCGAGAGAGAGAGACAGAGAGAGAGAGAGAGAGAGACAGAGAGAGAGAGAGAGAGAGACAGAGAGAGACACAGAGAGAGAGAGAGAGACAGAGAGAGAGAGAGAGACAGAGAGAGAGAGAGACAGGGAAAGAGAGAGAGAGAGAGAGATGCAATGTGATGAACAGTACAGTGGAGCTGCTCTCCATGGAGGCCATCTGCCTCAGCCCTCGCTCCTAACACTTCGCCTCACTGTGGGTGGGTGGGTGGGTGGGTGGGTGTGTGTGGGTGTGTGCGCGCGTGCAGGTGTGCACACACACACACACACACACACACACTCTCACACACACATACACACATACACGCACACACCTCTCTCAGTATTAAATACCACCAGCAGGCCATGGAATGGATTTGGGGGGGAAATTAATAAATTATGTAATATTTCATTTCAAAAGTACTCTGTCTGTGTGTGTCTGTGTGTGTTTGTGTGTGTGCCCGTGTGTGTGTGTGCCCACGTGTGTGTGCGCTTGCGGTTTTCCTGTTTTAATTAAGCCGTGCTGCCATAACTCACTTATATATAATTACAAAGACTGAAATCTGCCTCTAGCAGCCTTGCTTGTCATTATCTGTGTTGTTTCCCAGCATCCTCTACAGCTCTGGGCCTCGTTCACTCATTCGCTCGCTCCGTCCTGCTCCCTGCCCCTCCCCCTCCTGCTCTCTCTCTCTGAATGTGATGACTTCCTCAAACACCTCTCTCCCTCCCTCTGTCCCCTTCTCTCTCCTCACCCCCGTGGGGACCATGTGGCGGGGTAAGGCAGGGTGAGGAAGGGTGAGTCAGGTTAACAGCCTGGAATCTGGAGAGGCCAGGAGATTAATCAGATGTGCGTGTGCGTGTGCATATTGTGTGTGTTTGAGTGTGTGTGTGTGTGCGCGTGTGTGTGTGTTAGGGTTGGCACTGGTGACTCTTGGCATGCTTGCCAGCTCTGGCTCCCCTGTGTCACTCTCTCTCTCTCTCTCTCCTTCTGTCTGTTGTTCATTGTCCTCTGCTTACCTCCGTCTCACTCATTCATTCACTGGGGAAGGTTTCTGGCCCTCTGGTCTCTTTCTCTCTCTCTTATTGTCTAACTCCCTCTCTTTCTCCGCCCCCCCCCCCCCTCCCCCCCCCCCGCCCCTTGCCACCCTTGCCCATCTGGTAGAAGCGGTGGTAAGAGTGGAGCAGAGCGTTGGTCATCCCCCTCTCTCTCCCTCCCTCCCTCCCTCCCTCCCCCTCTGTCTGTCCAGGCTGACGTCCACTAATGTTCACCATGTCTTTGCGCTCAGGTGAAATAATTCACACTCTCCCGGGAGGAAGACAAACACACGCTTTGCAGCTGGCATCTGATGTTTTTATTTAGTCCATCACCAAAGTACGTACACGCACACGCACGCACGCGCGCGTGCACACACACACACACACACACACACACACACAGGGCTGTGAAATGGCCAGTACGACAGGTGGTACGTAATAAAAAAAAAAGGAGAGTTGGAGCAGTACCAACAGTTCTCCTTCAGCCCTCCTTTGCCTTCCTTAACCTGGGAGAAGGAAGAGAGGAGGGAGGTTGGAGGAGAGGAGGGAGGTTGGAGGAGAGGAGGGAGAAGGAGGAAAGGAGGGAGAAGGAGGAGAGGAGGGAGAGGGGGGAGAAGGAGGAGAGGAGGGAGAAGGAAGAGGAGGGAGAAGGAGGAGAGGAGGGAGAAGGTAGGAGAGGAGGAAGAGAGGAGGGAGGAGAGGAGGGAGGGAGAAGGAGGAGAGGAAGGAGGTTGGAGGAGAGGAAGGAGGTTGGAGGAGAGGAGGGAGAAGGAGGAGAGGAGGGAGAAGGAGGAGAGGAGGGAGAAGAAGGAAGAGAGGAGGGAGAAGGTAGGAGAGGAGGGAGAAGAAGGAAAGGAGGGAGAAGGAGGAAAGGAGGGAGAAGGTAGGAGAGGAGGGAGAAGGTAGGAGAGGAGGGGAGACATGGAAGGAAATAAACAAAGGAGAAGCTGGAGAAATAAAGAAAAGAGAGGATTGGGAAAAGGGAGGAAAGGTGAAGAGTTTCCAGAGGAGACGAGGAAGGAGAGGAAGGAGATGAGATGGAGAAGAGAGGAAGGAGGTAGAGGAGGAATGTGAAATATTGATAGGATGAGGGGATGAGAGGATTGGGAGAGAGAAGAGAAATACGTTGAGTGGTAGTATGAGGAAGAGGGAAAGAGAGGAACGCATATCTTCACTTCTGTTCCCTACTCCCGCAGTGTAACAACCACGACAACGTGTTTCCCCATCAGAATACCTCATCAATTAACTAGAGTCTACATGAACGCATACATGTATGCATGACACCTCTCTAGAACAAATCACTGTTGTTCCAAGACAAGCAACGTATTTTTATATACTGTATAAGTTAATCAATATGATTTATGACATATATTTAATAGGCTGTTTTAGTATTTTACAACGTTGTTGGCAGTGGACAGAGATGGGAAGAGATCCATCCAAATCTTGTTACAAAATACTAAATACCAATCAAAATAAATGAGAAAATAACTGGCGCCCAAATTTTTTTTTTTTGGGTTGTTTTTTTTTTATGAAAATGCACGCAGACTTACTTGTGTTCCTCACATTTGACCGGTTCCACTGGTTAAATGCAACACTTTTGTTTAATACCTCTTCTACATATTTTACCAGAAATGTTCCGCATTGATGTTCAACCAGATGTTTCACGTTCCAGCCCAATTAAAAGTATGTTTTGTGCTCTTAGAATGGACAGAATGAAACAAGAAAAAATAATTGTATCCAGCGGGTTTTGTAGCATGGACCTCTGGCATGGACGCCACAGACGTACAGCGTTTGACCTTTGACCTGCGAGGGCTACATCTGGCTTTGAGGTCGCAGGCCTTACAACAGTAGTGTGTGTCTCAGGACAACCTCTATCCAGAGTGTGTTATTGTCTCTGTCCTGAAATGACAGGGTGTGTGTGTCCAGGACATGCCAGCCTCCTCCCAGCACTGTTCCCCATGTGCCCGCGTGCCAGCTCTTTGAGCACTTCTGAGACCGTGTCCACACAATGACACACACGCACACGCACACGCACACGCACACACACACACACACACACACACACACACACACACACACACTCCTCTCACATGTCCCACATGTTCCTCTCCCGTCACTCACGCAGTCCTACGGTAGAGAGAAGTGTATTGAGTGTGGCGGAACGCCACCGACACTAAATTACCTGCGCCGTGTCATCAGTCTTACCCTAACAACGGTACTATATCAACCCGGGTCTAACGTCGCAGGAAACAGCTGTGGCCTTCTGTCTCGTCACACCGTATGACGGGGTCGTGAACCCGTGACCCTGCCACCTGCTAGGCTTCAGTGGCTCTGATGCTCAGTTGAAATGTGGAAGTCAGAGGAGCTAAGCTCGCGCGCACACACACACACACACGCACACACACACACACACTTAAACATGGCTTCTTGGTTACAGTACCAAAGCACGCATTTACACTAACAGACATTTACAACCCCAGCCTGCTTTGTTTCGCTGGAGTGTGTACAGTTTACTCTGGAGCTTTTAAATGTTGTCAACTTGCCATTCGCCGTGTGTGTGTGTGTGTGTGTGTGTGTGTGTGTGTGTGTGTGTGTGTGTGGTGACGCAATACGAAGTGTAGGCTACTGATGCTCCATCACAGCTAGCACCTCCGCATCCCTCACCTCCTGGTTACAGGCTTAATCTGTGCCCTCACCTCCCTGAACACACAGACACACACCCACACACACTCACACACACCCACCCACACCCCCCCCCCCCCCACACACACACAGACACACACCCA